>NW_026111149.1:2500-31951 GCF_024679095.1 Eriocheir sinensis | reverse complement strand
TAATGTTCAAGGAAACTAGCAAACCTACGCATATACTTCACTTATTTAAAAAAGGAACATAAATCATCAACACTGTCATTTACATTGCCATCTACACTGTCCTTTATCCCTTCACTGTTCATCCACCCTTCACTGTCCATCCACCCTTCACTGTCCATCCACCCTTCACTGTCCACCCACCCTTCACTGTCCATCCACCCTTCACTGTCCATCCACCCTTCACTGTCCACCCACCCTTCACTGTCCATCCACCCTTCACTGTCCATCCACCCTTCACTGTCCACCCACCCTTCACTGTCCATCCACCCTTCACTGTCCACCCACCCTTCACTGTCCATCCACCCTTCACTGTCCATCCACCCTTCACTGTCCACCCACCCTTCATTGTCCATTCACCCTTCACTGTCCATCCACCCTTCACTGTCCTCACAACCTTCACTGTCCATCCACCCTTCACTGTCCATCCACCCTTCACTGTCCACCCACCCTTCACTGTCCATCCACCCTTCACTGTCCACCCACCCTTCACTGTCCACCCACCCTTCACTGTCCATCCACCCTTCACTGTCCATCCACCCTTCACTGTCCACCCACCCTTCACTGTCCACCCACCCTTCACTGTCCATCCACCCTTCACTGTCCACCCACCCTTCACTGTCCATCCACCCTTCACTGTCCCTCCACCCTTCACTGTTCAGCAAACCTTCACTGTCCATCCACCCTTCACTGTCCACCCACCCTTCACTGTCCATCCACCCTTCACTGTCCATCCACCCTTCATTGTCCATTCACCCTTCACTGTCCATCCACCCTTCACTGTCCATCCACCCTTCACTGTCCACCCACCCTTCATTGTCCATTCACCCTTCACTGTCCATCCACCCTTCATTGTCCATTCACCCTTCACTGTCCATCCACCCTTCACTGTCCATCCACCCTTCACTGTCCATCCACCCTTCACTGTCCACCCACCCTTCACTGTCCACCCACCTTCATTGTCCATTCACCCTTCACTGTCCATCCACCCTTCACTGTCCCCCCACCCTTCAATGTCCACGCACCTTCATTGTCCATCCACCCTTCACTGTCCACCCACCCTTCACTGTCCACCCACCCTTCACTGTCCACCCACCCTTCATTGTCCAGCCACCCTTCACTGTCCACCCACCCTTCACTGTCCACCCACCCTTCATTGTCCATTCACCCTTCACTGTCCATCCACCCTTCATTGTCCATTCACCCTTCACTGTCCACCCACCCTTCCTTGTCCATACACCCTTCACTGTCCACCCACCCTTCACTGTCCATCCACCCTTCACTGTCCATCCACCCTTCATTGTCCATTCACCCTTCACTGTCCATCCACCCTTCACTGTCCACCCACCCTTCACTGTCCACCCACCCTTCATTGTCCATTCACCCTTCACTGTCCATCCACCCTTCACTGTCCACCCACCCTTCACTGTCCACCCACCCTTCATTGTCCATTCACCCTTCACTGTCCACCCACCCTTCAATGTCCATACACCCTTCACTGTCCATCCACCCTTCACTGTCCATCCACCCTTCACTGTCCACCCACCCTTCATTGTCCATTCACCCTTCACTGTCCACCCACCCTTCACTGTCCACCCACCCTTCATTGTCCATTCACCCTTCACTGTCCATCCACCCTTCACTGTCCACCCACCCTTCATTGTCCATTCACCCTTCACTGTCCATCCACCCTTCACTGTCCACCCACCCTTCACTGTCCATCCACCCTTCACTGTCCATCCACCCTTCACTGTCCATCCACCCTTCATTGTCCATTCACCCTTCACTGTCCATCCACCCTTCACTGTCCATCCACCCTTCACTGTCCATCCACCCTTCATTGTCCATTCACCCTTCACTGTCCATCCACCCTTCACTGTCCATCCACCCTTCACTGTCCACCCACCCTTCATTGTCCATTCACCCTTCACTGTCCATCCACCCTTCACTGTCCACCCACCCTTCACTGTCCACTCACCCGTCACTGTCCAACCACCTTCACTGTCCACCCACCCTTCACTGTCCATCCACCCTTCACTGTCCATCCACCCTTCACTGTCCATCCACCTTCACTGTCCACCCACCCTTCACTGTCCACCCACCTTCACTGTCCATCCACCATTCATTGTCCATACACCCTTCACTGTCCATCCACCCTTCATTGTCCATTCACCCTTCACTGTCCATCCACCTTCACTGTCCATCCACCCTTCACTGTCCACCCACCCTTCACTGTCCACCCACCTTCACTGTCCACCCACCCTTCATTGTCCATTCACCCTTCACTGTCCATCCACCCTTCACTGTCCATCCACCCTTCACTGTCCACCCACCCTTCACTGTCCATCCACCCTTCACTGTCCATCCACCCTTCACTGTCCACCCACCCTTCACTGTCCATCCACCCTTCACTGTCCACCCACCCTTCACTGTCCATCCACCCTTCACTGTCCACCCACCCTTCACTGTCCATCCACCCTTCACTGTCCATCCACCCTTCACTGTCCATCCACCCTTCACTGTCCACCCACCTTCACTCTCCATCCACCCTTCAGTGTCCATACACCCTTCACTGTCCATCCACCCTTCACTGTCCACCCACCCTTCACTGTCCACCCACCCTTCATTGTCCATTCACCCTTCACTGTCCATCCACCCTTCACTGTCCACCCACCCTTCACTGTCCATCCACCCTTCACTGTCCATCCACCCTTCACTGTCCATCCACCCTTCACTGTCCATCCACCCTTCACTGTCCATCCACCCTTCATTGTCCATTCACCCTTCACTGTCCATCCACCCTTCACTGTCCATCCACCCTTCACTGTCCATCCACCCTTCACTGTCCATCCACCCTTCATTGTCCATTCACCCTTCACTGTCCATCCACCCTTCATTGTCCATTCACCCTTCACTGTCCATCCACCCTTCACTGTCCATCCACCCTTCACTGTCCATCCACCCTTCACTGTCCATCCACCCTTCACTGTCCATCCACCCTTCACTGTCCATCCACCCTTCACTGTCCACCCACCCTTCACTGTCCATCCACCCTTCATTGTCCATTCACCCTTCACTGTCCATCCACCCTTCACTGTCCACCCACCCTTCACTGTCCATCCACCCTTCACTGTCCATCCACCCTTCACTGTCCACCCACCCTTCACTGTCCATCCACCCTTCACTGTCCATCCACCCTTCACTGTCCAGCCACCCTTCACTGTCCAACCACCCTTCATTGTCCATTCACCCTTCACTGTCCATCCACCCTTCACTGTCCATCCACCCTTCACTGTCCATCCACCCTTCACTGTCCATCCACCCTTCACTGTCCATCCACCCTTCACTGTCCATCCACCCTTCATTGTTTATCGTCCCTTCACTGTCCATCCACCCTTCACTGTCCATCCACCCTTCACTGTCCATCCACCCTTCACTGTCCATCCACCCTTCACTGTCCATCCACCCTTCACTGTCCATCCACCCTTCATTGTTTATCGTCCCTTCACTGTCCATCCACCCTTCACTGTCCATCCACCCTTCACTGTCCATCCACCCTTCACTGTCCATCCACCCTTCCCTGTCCATCCACCCTTCAGTGTTTATCGTCCCTTCACTGTCCATCCACCCGTCACTGTCCATCCACCCTTCACTGTCCATCCACCCTTCACTGTCCATCCACCCTTCACTGTCCATCCACCCTTCACTGTCCATCCACCCTTCACTGTCCATCCACCCTTCACTGTCCATCCACCCTTCACTGTCCACCCAACCTTCACTGTCCATCCACCCTTCACTGTCCACCCAACCTTCACTGTCCACCCAACCTTCACTGTCCATCCACCCTTCACTGTCCATCCACCCTTCACTATCTATCCACCCTTCACTGTCCATCCACCCTGCACTGTCCACTCCAACCTTCACTGTCCACCCACCCTTCACTGTCCATCCACCCTTCACTGTCCATCCACCCTTCACTGTCCATCCACCCTTCACTGTCCACCCACCCTTCACTGTCCATCCACCCTTCACTGTCCATCCACCCTTCACTGTCCATCCACCCTTCACTGTCCATCCACCCTTCACTGTCCATCCACCCTTCACTGTCCATCCACCCTTCATTGTTTATCGTCCCTTCACTACCAAACTAGCATTCAATGTCCATCAACTTTTCTATTTTGTTCAAATTTTTCTTATTCATCCGTTCTATAATACACAACCACCTTCCTGGGTCTATTTATTTTTATTTTATTTATTATTATTATTATTTTTTTTTTTTTTTTGCTCCCTCCACTTTCTCTGTCAATCCGTCTTTCTGTCTCACTGTCGCCTATTGAATAAAAGAAAACACGATTAAATACATTTTATTCACAACCTTCAAGTAACAGCTAGAATTTTGTGTGGCGTAAAAGAAGGAAAATCTCTCGAGCAAGAAATAGAGGAGAAGCTAGAAAAGGAGAGCAGGCGTAGATAAGAAAAAAAAGAAAAAGAAACTGCAGTGGCGTCGGGCTGCCCTTTAGGCCTGAGTGTGTTCTATTGTACCTTAGACCAGGTTGAAAAAGGGAAAAAAAAGGAGTGATGAATGAAGGCAAGAAGTGGCGAGGAAAAAGAGTAGAGAGAAAATGTGAGAAAAAGAACAGAGGTTGGAAGGATAGGTGGCAGAGATGCAGAGGAAAGAATGAAAGAACGAGAGAGAGAGAGAGAGAGAGAGAGAGAGAGAGAGAGAGAGAGAGAGAGTCCGTTTAAAGCTGACTCCAGTAGCTGAAAGTGATCGCCGGGCCGGTAAATATGTCCAGTATGAAGTGTTTTGGGTGGTGGAGAGAGAGAGAGAGAGAGAGAGAGAGAGAGAGAGAGAGAGAGAGAGAGAGAAGGGGGGGGGGGGTGCGTGGACGTTAACAAAGAAACTTTTTTTAATAAAGTCTCAAAAAAATAGTAAAAAAACTTTATATGAAACGAAGAGCAGAATCGAAAGTCATTGAAAGAGAGAAGAGAATAAAAGAATATTTAAGTGGCCGAGTGGTCAGCGCGCGGACGTGGTAATTCTGGGTTCAGGCCCCACCATATGTAGCTGACAATTTTCAGCCATCGCCGTGTGCCAGAAAACTACGTACCCACTTGCTGTCAAGATTATCAATCAACCCTAACCTCAACGATTTTGAACAAGAGGGGCACCGAGAGGCAGCATGGGACAAGCAAGTTATATATTTCGGCACCCACTTTACATAAAATTCATCAGCGTGTTATGGGTAGCAGATACAAAAGGAAGGAAGATCAACAATGCTCATGCTACAACACAACAGAAAACGAAAAAAAAGAAAAATATATAAGATGACGAGGAAGAAAAAGAAGACGAAGAAGAAAAAGAAAGAAGAGAAAATGAAGGAAAAGGCAAAGAGGAAGAGAAGGAAAAAGTGAAAGTAAAAGAGGATAAAGAACAAGAAGATGAAGAACAGAAAAGCTGACGAAAATATGGACGACCATGAAATTGAAGCTTGAGGATTAGAAATAGAAAAGGAAGAAAAAGAAAGAAAGAAAAATATGGAAAAGACGGAGAATATAAAAAAGGAATTGAAGGTTAAGAAGAGAAAAGAGGAGGAGAAAGAAAAGAAGAAGAAAAGAAGAAAATTAAGAAAACAAGATAAACAAAAAGTGTAACAAGAATGGAACAAAAAGAAGAAAAGAAGATAATGATAATAATGGAGTGTGATGACGATGGTAAAAAAAAAAAGCAAAGAAACAAAGAGCAAAGGAAATATAAAAGGAAAAAGGAAATTGTAGAGGAGGAAGAAAAGAAATAAGAGAGAAAACATGTAACTAAATGTGAAGGTTGAGATCTGCAAAGAAAATAAGGAGTAAAGTTAGTGAGAGAAGGAAGAGGGAGCAAGTGAAGGAGGGAAGAGCGACGCTGGGCGGAGTTGCCTTCACAATGGCTTTTTCGAGTTCTTAATACCGAATAACGGAACTCCTGCAGTCCGGAAACACATTACAGTAGATAAAATATTACACGACAGACGACCAGACTCAATAGGAGCAGAGAGAGAGAGAGAGAGAGAGAGAGAGAGAGAGCCGGCAAACACACACACACACACACACACACAGTGGATATCACCTCTGCCTGTCCCCTGTAGGCTGAGGTCAGAGTCGCGTTCGGACCACTAAAGGATTTTCTCAGAAAGGCGCGAGTACTGTTTCTCCCTGAACAAGGAGGATGTGGTGTGTGTGTGGTGTGGTGTGGTGTGGTGTGTGTGTGTGTGTGTCATTCACCTCTTGGTCTGCTGCGGGTCTCTCTCGAGACAGCCAACTGTTCCCCTACGGAGAAGCTCAGTGCTTGTAGTACCGATCTTTGGGTAGGACTGAGACCACTCACACACAAAACACCGCGACAACGAGGTCACAACTCCTCGCCTTACGTCGCGTACCTACTCACTGCTAGGTGAACAGGGGCTACACGTGAAAGAAGATAAACCCAACTTATCTTCACCCAGCCGGGGAATCGAACCCCGGTCCTTCTGGTTGTGAGGCAGACGCTCTATCCACTAAGCTACCGGGCCGTGTGTGTGTGTGTGTGTGTGTGTGTGTGTCGCAAAAAATATATACCGTACTCTTAGATCGGTCGTCTGAGGTAAAGCAAAAATCTAGGAGAGTAATAGCCTATTATCAGAACATGGGTAAATGACACACACACACACACACACACAGTGAAGATCGCAAGTAACCTTAAGTACTCTTGGTTACCGGCGCGGTATGCCTGCAGGACTCAGAAGCCAGCAGGTTGGGGGGGGGGGGGGCAACGGGCGTGGCGGTAACAGGGTGGGGGGGCTCTGGCGCCATGCCGTTCACGTCGGCCAAGAGGTCAGGGTTGCCAGACGAGTGAGCTAAAAAATGGAGACTCATCCCGAAAAAAGGACAGAAAAGGACAAACATATATATTAATTTCCTTTTGCCTATTGATCGTTTACTAATATGGTACATATGTTTTTTCTTTAAATTTTATTAAATTTCTTTAGATTTTATTAAAAATAATAGGCTATGTTAATGATTAACAACACAAGTTATGCAGCAGGAGTATAATTTTTGGGAAACAAAGCTATGAACATAATTATACTTAACATACTTGTTTTAATACTGAATTGACAGAATTTCTTAATAGGAGTTATTATGGTATCCTGGTCGGCGGTCACTACACTTACAATGATAATTTTAGCCTTTCAACTTCGAGTGTGAGACAGAGACTGACGTGTTGGCGCGGCCCAGGCCCCAGGCCGCCAGGCGGGTGTGAAAGTGACGCCTCCTGGACGTGTACTGACCGGTGTTACACCCGTCAGTACACGTACCTGCAACATTATTATGTAATTTATTGCTGAATAATCCTTATTGAAATTTATATATATGAACCCAGCATGGATTTTAGAAATAGGACAGAAAAGGACAGTTTTAAGGTTGTCCTTTTTTCATGAAAACTTGCGGACAGTTGGATCTCAAATAGGACAGACTGTCCTTAAAAGGACAAACCTGGCAACAATGCAAGAGGTACACCCGGATGGTCCAAGGCTGCTCGTGTAGAGACGTTTCACCAGTGAGTGAAGTGTTAGGATAGTGTTAGTATTGATTTACCAAGCGTGAACCAAGATTGTTCAGGTATCTGTAACCTCACCTGAACATGAGGAAAAGAAGGAAAGAATCTTGCCTGGCACAATGATGGGTATAATCCCGCGGAAATTGCTACAACCTTTTCGGTTCCATTTCTCTCTCCAGATGAAGAGGAATGTTAATATTTGCATTTGTATTCGTAATTTAAGAAAAAACAAAAAAAGAATGAACCAGTGCCTTGACTGGGTGATTAAATGATTAACTGATTGACTGGCTGATTGGCAGATCAAACGACTGACTCATTAATGAATGAATATTTTATCCATGACCAGGGAAAAGGTTTTAACTCCGATATTTTCATCCGTATGATTGTCCCTGTGTTATTGCTTTATTTGTATGACAGAGAGAGAGAGAGAGAGAGAGAGAGAGAGAGAGAGAGAGAGAGAGAGAGACCTTGCCGCGCATCACGACAGTCGCAGCAACAGCGATGAGATAAAGCAACAAAAAAATTGATGATAAAGGAGGCGCCCAAGCGAAGCCCACATCACTGAAAAGCTTTACACAATGGAGGAGTTTACTGCGAAAGTTATTCCCTCATCCTGATGAACTGCGCTCTTCCTCGCCTGCCTGAAACTCACATTTCATTTTGCCACCACGAAAAAAAAGTGACTCGTTTTATTTCCTTCCTGCTCCAAAAACCTTTCCGAATAAAAAAATGGAAAAAATGTGGATTTACAGCAAATATGGAGAGGAAATGGAGTGGAGAGAGGAAGACCATACCGATGCTTGGCTGATGTGGGTCACGGGCCTCTGGGAACACCTTTGCTGCAATCAATGTTCCTGTCTCGATGGCGAGAGGACGCTAGGAGGATTGTGTGTATTGCCTTGGCGTCAAAGGATGGCCGAGGCGTGAGAGGATGCCAGATTGACGGGGTGACAAGCGTGCACAGGAAGATTGTGTTACGCACGCCTTTGCCTCTCTCTTATTGCATGTTCTGTGTGCCTTGACTTTGGCAAAATGTTTTTACAAATTTATTGTTACTCCATTTTGCTCTCAGATCATTAGTTAGTGTTTGTATAATCCCCTATCGACGAATGAACGAAAGACCTGGATTGTCTTAACACACACACACACACACACACACACACACACGGATCTATGCAGTGCTGTGGTAAACGAGCTAGGCTCAGAGCCAGGAGTTCCCGGGTTCGATTCCTGAGCGAAACGGAGACGAATGGAGAGTCTCCTTTAATCCGTGCCCCCCTCTCCACCCAACAGTGAATGGGTACCAGGGTTTCAGTCGATGGTTGTGTTCCCCTCCCCGCTGTATGTGGGTGTGATGTGAAGTCACAGCCGTTCCTACCCAAGGATCCGTCAACTGAGCTCCAAGCTCATTCTAGGGGGGTGTTGGCTGGAGGTCACGAGTTAAGCGCGTCATTAGACCATGATTAATGAGTGACACACACTTCCGCGTGCACTCGTACACGCAAGCACACATTCACATTTTTTTATGTGCCTCCGATAGCGCCAATGGCTTTCTTAAGAGGTCTCTTGCACGACCCCAGCCCGTTGATGGCGCAGGCGAATTTTATTTATAGTGGCTGCCGTGATGCATGATTATTGCTTAGCCCATGCTGCCCTCCGGTGCTCCTCTTGACCGAAGTCGCTGAATTTAGGGTTGATTGAAGATCTGGGTAGCATGTGGGTAATCTTCCGTCACTCTATGATGATTGAAAATCGTCAGCGTGCATCGGTAGGACTGGAACCTATGTCTCCGCACACTGACATCTCGGCTACCGCCTCCCCCTATTCTTTTTACCAGTCGAATTTGAATATAAAAGTAAAAAGAGAAGTAGAATAAGGAAGAGAAACGAAAGAAAAGGTGTAAGAGGAGGAAGGAGACAGTATTATAATGATGCTCACCAAGAGAACTTCTCCTGCTGAGTTGCTTTTTCCGGTCCGCTGACGATCCAGACAAAGACTCCTGCAGAGACCCGCTGCTGCTGCTGGTCTTGTGGTGTGTGTGTGTGTGTGTGTGTGTGTGTGTGTGTGTGTGTGTGTGTGTGTGTGTGTGTGTGTGAGCGCGTGCGTGCGTGCGCACACACATTTGTAATTTTCGTGTATTTTTTTTTGTGTCCGTATCTTTTGTCTGCGTATGTGTCTGTCGTGGAATGTGATCTACATGTGCTCGGTAATTTGTTATGTGTGTGTTTGTGTCTGTTTGTGTGCAGTGTTTTCTTTGTGTACTCGTCGTATTCATGGTACACCGTCTCTCAGGACGCCCGCCGGCTTAGGTTCCGGCCTCAAACACACAGTCGCCCCGGGTTAGGCAAGGGACGTATACACAGGAAGACCGAGACAGAATAATCATTTTTCCGTTGTAAAATTATTCCTTTGTTTTTTTCTGTCTTCGGATTTACTTATGCATATGTATTTTGTTGTGAATAAGATCTCCGACATACCATATCCCATCTTAAGATTAATCCTCCCTCCATCATTTGCTTCCTCTCTTCTTCCATCCTGCTCATCCTCTTGAAGTATCAAAAGCCCTGCGTGGGGCCTGGCAGGGAGCACGTCCTCCTCGGGGATACACTCAAAGGCCAAGGAACAAAGCAGCAGGCGCAGCAGGGCGGCACAACGCTCTCAGTATCACCTCAACTTAGTTCATATTACTTGAGGACAAGACACTAATTTTAACATCCTGGGCTTTTCTAAACCCCATATTTAAAGTTTGTTTTTTAAATAATGATCTGAGTCTCCATTTAAGTAGATTGGTTGTTCGTAAAGTTTGGTGTATCCAACGAAAGTGACATAATAGTATCATCAGAAACAGCCACCAAAACACCCTCCTTCATGTAATAAAAACTCGAAGATGTTCTGAGCTTCATTTAATTAATGATGGTGAATAGTTTGCTTGATATCTGCCCCAAGTGACCTGTCACATCGGACACGTGATACAAGTCATGAACATCATCTGCGGTGATTTGAGCAACACGCGATGGGGGAGGAAAACTGGAAAAAAAATAAAAAGCATTAGGAGAGAGAGAGAGAGAAGAATTGCATTCGGAGCGCACAGACGGAAGCAGGCACACTAGCTATATATATATATATATATATATATATTTATATATATATATAATATATATATATATATATATATATATATATATATATATATTTTTTTTTTTTACGTTGTTGCCTATTGCGCCGGTAGGCATCTTCCCGGTGGGGCCTGATGGTCGGCCCAAGGCTTCTTCCAGGTGGGGCCTGATGGTCGGCCCAAGGCTTCTTCCAGGTGGGGCCTGATGGTCGGCCCAGCCCGTTCTGGCGCAGGCGAGTGTTTATAGTGGCGCCATCTTGCATTGGCTCATGCTGCCCCCCGGAACTCGTTCTTGATTCGCTTGGACGGCTTCCTCTAGAGTCCGGGTTGATGGGTGGTCTTCAGGACAGCATGTGGGTAGTTTTAAGCCACTCGGCGGTGACTGAAAAATCCGAGTGGTAGCGTGAGGATTCGAACCCGCGTCGTCCATCACGCGGCGAATGTGGGTCCAGTACGCTATCACTTCGGCCACCGCCTACCCAAATATAATGGGACATAGGGAGTCATGTTCACAGCGGGAAGAATTTTGTATTGTGTTGTGGGCACACACAAGTGGAAGGGAGAGGGAATGATGAGGAGAGGTAGTTGGGAAGGAAAGGAAAGAGAGTGGACTTCTTTGGAAGATATGAGTAACCTAGAGGAGACGGATGTTGATTGTTGTGGGGAGGTACGGTAGTTGAGTACGGATGAGTAGGTCAAAGGAGACTATTAGCCTCTTCCATTTAGCGTAACCCGTTTCTGGGTCGTGATCTGTAGAGTCCGTTGATAGATAGAGTCCCGACAGCCTAAGATTTGGACGCCATTATTGGCCCTGTTTTCGCCGCGAGAGCGTGTGCTAGTGTTTGAAAAGCGCGGCGAAAACACAGGGCCAATAATGGCGTCCAAATCTTAGGTTGTCGGGATTCTATGAGGGACTCTACAGATCACGACCCAGAAAAGGGTTACGCTAAATGGAAGAGGCTATATATTGTCTCTCTGGGTTAAACATATCTGTTGAGGGGAAGAACGGCTGTAAGAAGTTGAAGATAAACTTATTTTGTCACGCAGATTATTAGGGAAGACCTGGTTGCTGGGGAAAACTAGCATATATATCTGAGATTACTTAAATATTTTCTTCATGACATATACCAGTATACCTCATGTTTCTGTCCAAACTTCTGGTTTAGACAGACCACAATTTCTTACATATGTTCCTCATTTCAAACACATTGATGGTGTGGAGATGGGAAGGACAGTGAGTGGTGATTTCGTTCAACTGCCGGCACGGGTTGCCAGCTAACTGCTTTGCCCGTCAAAAATTTGTGAAAAAGTCTCTAAAGGTATTCGCTTCACTCGTGCTCGCTAGTATGAACAGGCACGTTCATGAGCCTGAGAGTGTTAATTGAAGGGTTGCTTCTCTTTACCAGTGTTGTTTAGCCCCCTCCACGTTATCGGTTAGTTCCTGTGTGTTGTACATCTTGAGTCCCTGACATACCGTAAAACAGCGATAAGATAATATATGACAGACGGAGGGTAAGTTTTTATTGGTTCGAAACATGTGTATTCGTGCCCGGGAAAGGGGCGAAACCAGCCGGGCACTCTTCGATTGTGTGGGCGGGCAAACAAGGACATTTTGATGGTGTGCCCGTGGTTTCCCCGCTGATGACGTCATTCTGCTCGTGCCTGCCACCCACCATCCAAAGGTGTGTATGAAAACGGGATCTGATAACATTGATTGCCCGTCGGGCACTGCTCGATAGTGTGGACGGGGCCTAAGTGTTGAGTCATCAGATTACGTCCCAGTTCATCTGCATCTTGCCTCCTTGCATGCTGATATTTTTCTCAACATCATGGCAGCAGACTGTCATCAAAGCCTCGCGATGCCATGCCCCCATTCCGTGAAGACATAAAACCTTGACGGTACGAAAATGGAGTGAAGATCTGACTATAGAAGGTAACTGAAACCATGACCAATCCGTTATGAAATATAGGAAAGTAGAAGCGTTCGTTGTCTGCTCAACGACAAAGTTATAAAACTCGTCCTTAATGTAGGGTTAACGTCGTTTTCTTGGTAATAGTGAAAAAGTACATTGGAATGCATGAAAATACTCGTATATAAGCACAGCATCTCAATTAATGTTCCGTTTACTGGATTTGCGCCTCAGCTGTGACTTGCATCAAAATTCACATGACATGTATATAACCTTAAGTGCTTTGACTTCGAACATGGGCGCGTTTGTCCGTAACAGATCGTCTTCGACACACATAGCCGATATGTCGTCTTTATCATTATAGATATGAACACCGATACCACGTATTGCAGCCACCTCTCGCCTGGACGCTATGCCAGTGTACATGAATATATATTGCTATTCAGGAGACTTAACAGGGGAAAGTGTTTCAAACTGATTATTTTAAATAGGAATTTGCATGTCTACTTTTGTGTGTGTGTGTGTGTGTGTGTGTGTGTGTGTGTGTGTGTGTGTGTGTGTGTGTGTGTGTGTGTGTATTTATTTTTAGATAGTGCCTATAGCGCAGGTAGGCTTTCTTCAGGGGCCTCTTCGACGACACCAGCCTGTTAGTACAGCAGGCGAATTTTATTTATAGTGGGCTGGGCGATTTTGGCTGGGCTGGGCACCCAGCCCAGCCAAAACCACCCAGCCCAGGGTAAATTTGAGTGGACGCGCTGAATCGTTGTTCTCCCAATGGTATGGCACCGTGCAAAGATGCCAGATTGTCTTACTCAGCCTCTTATATTTACCGACCTCCGACCCAAAAACTGTCTCGTGGACCCCAATAAGGATATTCACTTAAAATTATCGTTAAAATAGTTAATTCCTGATGTTTCTTGGCAACAGTTAGGCGTCAGAAACCGGTAAATACTATGGTCTGAGTACGACAATCTGGCAACGGTGGGGCGCAGCAGAGGTATTGAGATACTGTAGTATTTCAACATACAGCTAAAACCAAATTATCCTATATAATAAAATATATACATATTATATTATTATATAATGAAATTATTAGTTTTTCTGTATAATTATTAATTAATGATCACTAACGGCACACAAATTAATAAAACACAACACCTTCACACTCCCTTGACTCGTGTTTGTTTACATCTGGCCTTGGCCTTGGCGGAAGAGCGCAGGCGACTGGACTGGGCCGGCTTCTGTGTGACCACTCGCCTTGTAAACCAGCCCTAAGGCTGGCTTCTAGCCCAGGTAAAATCGTCCAGCCCAGGGGTAACAGTGACTAGTGTAACCGTAGCTTTAACTGATATGATTGGATTCTATTATTGATGATTAATTACGAAAATCTTCATAATACCTCCAAGGATGGCATTCATGTTCAGTGCAGCAGAGGAGGGAGGTTGGGGATGTGGGGGAGACACAGTGAGGTGATCCGAGGTGGAAAGGAAGGAACACAGAAAGGAAAAGATGTCGATTAAGAGAGAAGTATGTTTGTAAGGATGAAAATCATGTGGTAATCAATTAATTTGGGTAAGTAAAGATGAAAGAGTTTCATTCCATAACAACAAAAAAGCCCCTGCAGCTAAGAAGGCGCCCTTAAAATGGAACTTATCCAACAAGAAAAAAAATCATTCTTGAAAGAATCATCGGTGAGCAAATTCATGATATGCCTTTGAAAAACATTTGGGGAGTCAAAATCTCACACCGATAAATGGGTAACTGAGGAAATCTGGGGAAGGTAAACTAAGAACCCGCATGTCGCATGTGCCCTGTCCCGGATCGGTTGGTTCTTACCAAACATAAGCCCAAGGGTCAGTAAGACGGAGATGACCACGGAGGTCACGCTCTGCTATAGTGTAAGCCCCCCAATTCACCTTCTCTCTTCTAATAGTAAACTTATGCTGTGGTGGTCCCATATATATATATATATATATATATATATATATATATATATATATATATATATATATATATATATATATATATATATATATATATTTATTTATTTATTTATTTATTGCAATACGTATTTTTCTTACCGATTTAGCTAATACAATTTTTTTCGTATTCAACTACTGAGAGTCTACTTAGGATCAATTTATGATGAACAATTAAGGAAGAAAAAGAAAGAAAATAAAGTTAACAAGATAAGAAATGAGAGAACAATATGAAAAAGAATAATACAAGAAAACAAATGGAAACTAATAAAAATAAAAATAATACAAAGAGAGGAAGAAAAGATAGAGCTATGGAGGAAGCTCAAGCGACATGGAGGAAAGAAAAAAATGTTAATAAGAAGATGTAATGAAAATGATGATGACAATGGTGATGGTGACAGTATTTAGAGCAGCGGCGGTGATCTTGTCCAGTATCTGCACGCCACTATCCCTAGATCTAGATTTCAGTAAAGCGTTCGACAAAGTCCCTCATCACCGGCTATTACTAAAATTACAGGCTCATGGCGTAGATGGGAAAGTTTTGAACTGGATCAGGGCGTGGCTTAGTGGTAGGAAGCAGAGAGTGCAAATCAATGGTAGGAAATCTGAATGGGGCAGTGTTACGAGTGGAGTCCCGCAGGGATCGGTGCTGGGTCCTCTGCTTTTTATTATTTACATCAATGACTTGGACACAGGAATTAGTAGCGATGTCAGTAAGTTCGCAGATGATACCAAGATCGGTAGAGTAATCCAATCAGACAGCGACGCTACCGTTCTCCAGGATGAGCTTGGCAGACTATATGATTGGGCGAGGAAGTGGCAGATGGAATTCAATGTCGGGAAGTGTAGCATTTTGAGCGTAGGTAGGAATAACCCCTTACACAATTACTCCTTAAATGACACTCCTCTAAGCAGGTCTGGGCGTGAGAGAGACTTAGGAGTCCTAGTGAGCGCTGACCTCCGTCCTAAGGCTCAATGCATTCAGGCTAAAAATCGGGCAAACAGAGTACTAGGTTTCATCTCAAGGAGCGTGAGCAATAGGAGCGCTGAAGTCATCCTCAAACTTTACTTAGCACTAGTTAGACCTCATCTCGATTATGCAGTTCAGTTCTGGTCCCCCTACTATAGAATGGATATCAAGATGTTAGAATCTGTACAGAGGAGGATGACAAAGATGATTCAGGGGGTGAGAAACTTGCCTTATGAAGACAGGCTGAAGCGGTTAAATCTACACTCTCTAGAGAGGCGAAGGGTGCGAGGAGACTTGATCGAAGTTTATAAATGGATGAAGGGATTAAATAAAGGGGATGCCAATAAAATTTTGAGAGTGAAAGAGCCAGGTAGGACGCGTGGAAATGGTTTTAAGTTAGACAAATTCAGATTCAACAAAGACATAGGCAAGAATTGGTTCACCAATAGAGTGGTGGACGAATGGAACAGGCTTAGGAGCAATGTTGTGGGTGCCGATACCATAGATACATTCAAGAAGAGGTTAGATAAAGCCATGGATGGTGAGTTAAGGTGGGGTTGAGTGCACAGGAGCTGCCTTGTATAGGCCAACCGGCCTCTTGCAGACTCCTTGCGTTCTTATGTTCTTATGTAACTAGAATTTCTCTATAAAAGACTGGCTTTTACTGTCTTTACTGTTTTACTGTTAAAAATATGACTTTGTACAAACTTGATCTCCCTCTTCGTAGTCTTTGTAAAGGATTCATGTGTGTGTGGAATAAAGGTGTGCCCGAAGGAGCGGAGTCATTCCAGCCACCTAAAAGAGAACCCTCCGGCGCAAAGGGTCACTCTTTATCTAGCATAAATGGCACACCCCTACCACCCTGAAGGCTTAAAGGAGGCCTGTAAGGTTGTGGTGAAAGATATGGAGCAACGGGTTTGGGGGAGCCATGTGCCTTTGAAGTGGATGCCATTTGAAAATTCAGCTGGTATAGGAGCGTAAAGACAGGTCTCGGCAGATGGATAAAGAAATGGTGAAAATTCAGCGTCAGTGGCGGAAGAACGGAAGTAAGAACAAGAGTTTGAACTTAACCATTTAAAGAAAGTGCAAGTCTGTGGTATTTTTTTCTGTGGTCTAACGGCGGCAAGCCTCCGTGGTCTAGTGGTTAGCGTACCTGTTTACTACACCGTGGGCCCGGGTTCGAATCCCGGCCCGGGCAGTCGGCGCGCAGCTCACCCGGCTGTTCATCCTCCCTCTCTGGCTGGTCGATAAATGGGTACTTGGGGAAACCTGTGGAAGGTAAACTGTGGCAGCCCGGATGTCACACTGGCCCTGTGTCCCGGGGTAATGGGCTCCCTCCCGCCACAGGCTCAGGGTCAATGCAGCGGAGATGAGCACCGAGGCCACGCGCAGTCATAGCTTATGCCCCCAACTTTATTTACCTTTACGACTGCCGTGTGTGCTGGTGGCTATGAACATCGTTTTCAGGGGAATGTTAGGGAGTAGGGTGCGGGAGGGGGTCCGTGCGCGCTTGGGTGAGATGAAAGGTGAGGTGATGGTACATCTATACGATCGTCCCTTAAAAATTGCTGCTTTTCGTGCCGCACCTAAATCATCCCAGACACACACGCCAATCGCTGACACACTCACTTTTTTTTTATTTTTTTTTTATTTTTTTTTTTACGTCCTGGCCTATAGGGACATGTCTCCGAATTGTCCCCGAATTGTCTTGAGCATTCGCCGACATGTCGCCGAATGGTCACAAACTGTAAGAATCTTGGTTATGTCGGCGAACCGGTCGCCGAATTTTTTCACGAACTGATTCGGCGACAAGTTCGTGGCCAAAATTCGGCAGTGTACTTGGGGCTTTACACACACACACACACACACACACACACACACACTCTCTCTCGCTCTCTCTCTCTCTCTCTCTCTCTCTCTCTCTCTCTCTCTCTCTCTCTCTCTCTCTCTCTCTCTCTCTCTCTCTCTCTCTCTCTCTCTCTCTCTCTCTCTCTCTCTCTCTCTCTCTCTCATGTTGTCAATTTGCTTACCCTCTCCTTTTTCTAAACATCATCACATCACCGCATATACACACCCTTATCCTTTTCCTTCGCCTACCTCCCCGCCCCTAAGCCCCCTTCAGGAAGACTACAGGGGCGTGAGGGAGCCACGGAGGGGAACAGTCACTTTAAATGTTATGCGAAGCGGCGCTGGAGAACGGAACTGCAGCACGGTGGAAAAGAAGCAAAAGGAAGAGAAAACGGTACTGCGGCGGTTGTCAGGAATGGAACCAGACAAGGAGGAGGAGGCTTGTGTGTGTGTGTGTGTGTGTGTGTGTGTGTGTGTGTGTGTGTGTGTGTGTGTGTGTGTGTGTGTGTGTACTGAGATTTCCTAGGAGATTACATGTAACTTCTTTTAAATACCATCCGAGCGGCATTAACTTCAGGGTCCCTAAAAAGTTCTGCAAAAATTAGTAGTGAAGTGTATGAGAACAGTCCTAAAGAATATACGATTCTTGCGCCAAGTGTATTAAGTCCATAAACATAGGAGTACATAAAGAGCCTAAAGCAAAGATGCGGTCTGCGACACCTGATGCCTAAAGTACTTCCCGGCGCTGCAGCACGTGCAGGTCCTGTTCCATCAAAGAAACCACGGAACTGCTGAACGCTGGCAGAGGCCTTCTTGATGGAAGATTCGGCTGCGTAGGTGCCTCCCACGAACACTCGTTCTGACTGTTTCACGGGCAGGGTGTCCAACTGTACATAAATAGACGGTACCCACACGAGCTCTACTCCCCCTGGGTGGAGTGCAGTGTGGCCATGTAACACGCTCTATCGCGGCCTGGGCGGCAAGTACTGCTTCTTTGACGGCAACTTCCGTTTTGCCTCGACCTTTGAGGTGATGATGCCTATGCTGAGTTCTGGTCTGTCTTTCCTTCACTACCACTGTGTGCATACCGGCATCCCGAGCGTAGGCTTGGCCATCATGAAGTTCATCGTGCAACACACAAACCTGCCCACCAGATGTCTCATTGATGGGTTGGTGGCGTGGGTGCCGCCGTAGCGGGACGGGAAGGCGGTGCTCATCAGCCAGATCTTTGACGAGGCGGTCATCATCATGGGCTTTGAGATTAATAGTCCACTCCTACACAGCCACACACCTGCCTTCAGCAGCCTCGATAAGCAGGAGCGCGGCAGGAGGGCGCCCTTGGAGAGGCGGTGGTGTGTGGTAAGCAAGTACCCTGATCCAGGCAGGCAAAGATCAGGTCTTGTGGAGGTTCCATATAAACAGCTCATTTGGACTGTGTCGAGTTGAGGTCTTTTCGTCTCACCAGCTCCCCTCCTCATACTGACTCTCCTACCTCTAAAATTGCGGCCAAATTTTGCTTCCCTTTATATCATCTATCGATATGTACATGCTGCCTGCTCTTCTGAACTTGCTAAGTGTATGTTTCCATCACTCCTGTGGCCTCATAGCACAATTCTATTTTATTTTAGGTTATGCTATGCTTTCCAGTTTGTTCATGCAATTATAAACCTGTGTCATTACTTTCAGTGATAAACTCGGGAACAGCCTCTCTTCGTCTGGATTTCTTCCTTCTTACAACGTAAACGCTTTCAAGAGAAATATCAACACACCTACAACACCCTCATTTTCTGCTTCTCCTTCTGACCCTTTACAGGAGCAGTTAAATAGTGTTTTTTTTAATGTTCTTCTTAAGTCTTTGAGCTCCCTTCTTTGATGCCAAAAAATGCCTCACTTGCCTTTCTTCTTGCTGCAGAGTCGATCAACGCGGAGCTGGTGTGTGCTTTGCGTGACCACCTGGACCTCACCCTTCCCGGTGCCCTCCTCTTCAAGAAGGAAGTGATCAAGGTAAATTTGGAGACGCATTATTTGTCTTGCACGATGAGTCTTTTTCATTTTGAGGATAGTAAACCTATACGTACTACTACTACTGCTCTGATGAGAAACAGTTCATACAAACAAGCAGTCCCGGATGAAGACGTGTTCCTTATGTTTTCTTGATTTATTCAATAACCTTTTCTTCATAATACATATCGCACAAAGCAACCTGTTCCTAAAACCATATTTTTAATTTTTGGTGCAAATCCTTTTCCAAAGTTCCACATTTTCTGTAATTGAAGAAAAAAGTATGTTATACATCCTATGACTTTTCAGACAGCCTAGTCCCGAACATATGTTTTCAAGAGAAAAAAGTCGCCGGGATTTGGGAGTCTGAGTTTAGTAAGGCACCTAATTTGAAGAAATATTTTACCGTCATTTCTCCCCATGATTACATATATACTTTCTTTGAAAAATAAGTAGAACACGGTATAGATAATGGGCAGTGGCTGAGTAATAAAAACAAAAAGTCATTCGTAAGCTTGAAAAAAATGACTTCATCATGAATAGAGAGACACATAGTCTTACGACCTGACCTACTTCTATCATTTTTGAGTAAATCATAATTTATCATTCAAATCTACGCCCTTCAATGGGGTAAAGCTGGTAACATTAACAAATTTGCCTACGATCTGGAAACATGTTGACTAATTAGATTAAATTATGTTGCCAAATCTTGCAAAGGAAACTCATCAACATGTCTCTCAATAAAAATGAGTGATGCAGTTTGATATCGACATATGCAAGAAAAGAAGTTTTGAAAAGAACAACTCCCTCAGTAATTCAGTATAATTCATTATTAACTTAGGTTATTTCACATGTCAAAGGGACTTGGGTATGCATGTCGGTTCTGATCTTCGAACCGAGAGGTGCCGAACTACAGTGTGCATTTGATTTTTTTACGTACTAATAACAGAAACGTTAAAGTTATTATCAAAATAAATTTAGTATTGGCTTAATCCTATCTCGATTATTCTTTCTACTTCTAATATTCTTATTACATAATAACTTCTCGAAAATCTTTGCAAAAAAGTGGCAAATGTGATCCAAAGATCAAGAAACATATCATTAAGAGAAAGATTAAAAATCCTTAATATGCATTCTCTGAAACGTCATTCACCGCGCGGTAAATTGTTTATAATATAGTTTCGAATGGGAAAAAGATAAGCCAATAAGGAAGTTATCGAGGATGTAAGATTCAGGTAAAGTTATTATTCAGGTTCAAGGAAACAGGCAAAATCTGGTTTGCAAAGAAATGGGTAGTGCTTGAGTAGAACAAACGTAGCAGTCATGAAGTTAGTTAGTGCATATGCAGTAGAAAGCTTCGAAAGATTAGAGATCTATGTACGGGAAGGCAGATGGTAAACAACTAATCATATAATGTCAACAGCCTCCTACACTCTCCTTATAGCCATGTGCAGTCATGGGTGTATTATGCAGCTGGCATAGTATGTCAGCTGCACGAATATGGTGATGGTGATTATGCTGCGAGTTGGGATGGCTGAAGGTGTGAAAAAAATGGAGATGCAAATTTAGTTGTGGCAGCGGCTGTGATTCTGGTGGTAGTGAAACGATGTGGTGATAGGTATGGTGCTACAAAGAAGCTTTATTATAATGCGGTTGTGGTGGTGATGGTGATTATCAGTGGTGATGAGAATGGTGGTAATGAGATAAATGATATAAGCGCCAATCTCAGGAGAGTAAATTTAAAAATCACATAAGGCTTGTGGAGATGGTAGCAAGTTTAGTGCTGCTGAGGATTAATAAGAGATAAAGTGAGAGATTTAGCAGGGATAGGTTTATGTGCAAGTACTAGAATGCATAATCTTACTTGTAATTGGGCTCGGGGTCAGTTTTTATTCTATTTGTACTCGTACTTGAACTCGGAGCCTATGAACTCGAGTATTTAGCAGGAATGACAGAGTACCAGGACAGTGAACATATGGCGAGTGGTGACCAGGGGAGGAAGAGGCAAGGAAGGGCAATTGGGCAATAAAGGTGTGGCTTGATTCTGGACAATTATAACCTGGGATATCTTAGAAGAATGTAATCGTGTATGTTGTTAAGATGCAACATGTGTATTATACATTTGTAAGAATATTTAACGTTCAAAATTACTAGTAAGTACCTGAACATATATTCAAGTACCGTACATTACTTCTTATTCTAGATTCCAACTAGAAAGCTGAGTATTTGTATTTGTGATATCGTAATGAACATATATTGTGTACTAACATATATACTACGAGTATACAGTGTACATACACTGTATATGAACTTGTGATATGTGATGAATTTGTAGTCAAGTACAAACAGTTGTTTTTGAACCAAAATCTGGTTGCTAAATATGTTGTTGGTGGTTTTGGTGTGCGATGATGATATCGGAGTGTCAGAGGTGATCATCGGCCGACTCCGAGGAAAACGATAATGTTTTGGTCGCTGTCCATCTGTTTTGTTTGTCTCTCTGGCTCCGTCTGTTTGCCGGTTACCAAAGTATCTACAAAATGGCCTGACAAACAATCACCACATATGAATATTTCAAACTGATTTATTTTTACGTAAAAAAAAATTGCTTAAGTAATGGCGAGTAGATCAAAAGAATGACTAAATGAATGAATGAAAGATGATCTTATAGAAGAATTCGGTCGTGGTATGAGGGGAGAAAGTACTTCAGGAGGTCATGAAAAACATTCGAGAAGTGGTCCTGCCCGGACAATGAGTGCTTTCAGTTTGCTTTACGCAGGGGTGGTTCGGCACTTTTCCGATAAAGACTTGCAAATGATTATGTCGGATGATACCTTTTCTCCAGAATTCGCTGTTTCATTATGTTAGGGACGGTTTGTGGTGGTCATTCATTTTGACTACAGTAACATATTTATTATTATCGATGATCATCATATAAGTTACACAACCATACAAGTGTTAGGATATGTTGTGCAGCTGTGTTGAGATGATTAATTTTACGGTGCGCTCATTTTCCTTTCAAAACGAACCTTCCTTTTTGGAAAAATGTTTCTTTCACTATTGCAGTTGTCTATCACAGTGTTAATAAATGTTCTCTAGTTCTGTGCTAGAAGACAAGGAACACAATAAGAACATAGACCTTGATCCAGGAGAGAGAGAGAGAGAGAGAGAGAGAGAGAGAGAGAGAGAGAGAGAGAGAGAGAGAGAGAGAGAGAGAGAGAGAGAGAGAGAGAGAGAGAGAGAGAGAGAGAGAGAGAGAGAGAGAGAGAGAGAGAGAGAGAGAGAGAGAGAGAGAGAGAGAGAGAGAGAGAGAGAAACGGGTCAGCAGCAGCAATGACCAACATTTAATTTCGCTATGGCGTCGCTGTCCCCTTTGTCGGCCCTGTCTGGCAATATATTTTACCTTTTTAATGTTTTACGTGCGAGTATAATTTGAATACCAATAAAAAAACACCCAAAATGATAATATAAATTCATTTTTCATATAATAACTGCCATCCGTTGCATCCATTTGTTTGCATACTGTGGTTAGCAAGTATTAACTTCAGACCGTAACGCACGCTCGTTTGCTGCCACGAGCAAACATTTTATGCAAAAAGTAATTGTGGTGTAACGAATATTTTTGAGATATATTCGTGTGTGTGTATGTGTGTGTGTGTGTGTGTGTGTGTGTGTGTGTGTGTGTGTGTGTGTGCTTCTGGATTTTTGTGTTTGTGAGTGCTTTTTTATTTGGAGTGTGTGTGTGTGTGTGTGTGTGTGTGTGTGTGTGTGTGTGTGTGTGTGTGTGTGTGTGTGTGTGTGCTTCTAGATTTTTGTGTGTGTTTGTGTGTTTTCTTTTATTTGGAGTGTGTGTGTGTGTGTGTGTGTGTGTGTGTGTGTGTGTGTGTGTGTGTGTGTGTGTGTGTGTGTGTGTGTGTGTGTGTGTGTGTGTGTGTGTGTGTGTGTGTGTGTGTGTGTGTGTGTGTGTGTGTGTGTGTGTGTGTGTGTGTGTGTGTGTGTGTGTGTGTGTGTGTGTGTGTGTGTGTGTGTGTGTGTGTGTGTGTGTGTGTGTGTGTGTGTGTGTGTGTGAGAGAGAGAGAGAGAGAGAGAGAGAGAGAGAGAGAGAGAGAGAGAGAGAGAGAGAGAGAGAGAGAGAGAGAGAGAGAGAGAGAGAGAGAGAGAGATTTACATAGATTTACATATGAAATCAGGCCACACAGACCCCATGGTCCAGACTTGGTGGTCTGTCCTTAAACCTAAGTGATTTTACATTAATCAGAAGACTCCAAAACGTTGCACTTCTACTCTAGTTGATATTAAGTTGAAGGAAGTGACGGTCGAGCTTATTTTTGAAGGAGTCAATCGTGTTACACAGGACCACTGATGGTGGAAGCTTATTCCATTCTCGCACTACAACGTTGGTGAAGAAAAATTTGGTGCAGTCTGAATTTACTTGTCTACATCTGAGTTTTACGCCATTGTTCCTCGTGCGCAGACTGTCATCGATCATAAACAATGTTGATCTGTCTACATTCGTGAAACCATTAAGTATTTTAGAACATTCGATCAGTTTTCCTCGGAGGCAACGTTTCTCAAGAGAGAACATGTTAAGGGTAGAAAGCCTTTCTTCGTAGGATTTGTTGCGCAAGGAAGGGATCATTTTCGTTGCCCGACGCTGAACACCTTCTAATTTAGCAATATCCTTTGCATGGTGGGGGGACCAAAACTGTACCGCATATTCCAAGTGGGGTCTGACTAAACTGTTGTAGAGCGGGAGTATTACATCTTTATTCTTGAATACAAAGTTTCTTTTAATGAAGCCCAACATTCTGTTCGCTTTATTTGCTGCATCGATGCATTGCTGTGAGAATTTGAGGTTTGACGCGATTTTGACCCCCAAGTCTTTGACGCATTGAACGCTTTTGAGTTTAACGCCGCGCATTTCGTATTCGAACTTCTTATTCCTCGTTCCAACTTGAAGGACCTGGAACTTGTCTACGTTAAAGGGCATCTCCCATCTATCCGACCAAGCTGAAATTTTGTGCAAATCCTCTTGGAGGCTTTGCCTGTCTTCGTCAGTGAGAACCGAGTTACCAATCTTTGTGTCGTCTGCAAATTTAATAATGCGGTTATTGAGTCCAACATCCACGTCGTTGATGTAAATAATGAAGAGCACTGGGCCAAGGACCGAGCCCTGTGGGACATAAGAACATAAGAACATAAGAACGCAAGAGTCTACAAGGCGGTAGGCCTGCAAAACATTTGACCCTAAGCTCCGTATCTAACCCCACCTAATATCGCTGTCCATGAATTTATCTAGTCTATTTTTTAATGTGACAATTGTATTGGCACTCACCACATGACTAAGCCTATTCCACTCATCCACCACCCTGTTAGTAAACCATATTTTATATATATATATATATATATATATATATATATATATATATATTCACTGCATGTAATCCAGTATTACGAAGATTTATTTTGTTTTTCTTTAGTCAGCCAGAAATTGTGCGTCCTGAACACCAAATCCGTCCGATATATTTTTCTTAACTGTCTTTTAAGAGAAAACACGAGTAAAACGAAGACGAAAAGGAAAGAAAAGGAAAATACAGGAATAGTATGTATCTCCTTTTTTATTACAGTTCTTCTGTAATTTCTCAACCGCTGAAATATTTTCTTAGCAGCTGGATCAACTATATACAACCTTTTTATTTATTAGAGCTTTTTTTTCTGTAAATTTTCTACCGCTAAAATTTTTGTATTAGAATTGGATCCAACTATATATATATATATATATATATATATATATATATATATATATATATATATATATATATATATATATATATATATATATATATATATATATATATATATATATATATATATATTGATCAATATATATATATATATATATATATATATATATATATATATATATATATATATATATATATATATATATATATATATATATATATATATAGGTCAATAGCTAAGAAAATATTTGTTTTTCTTTAGTCCAAGTATTAACGTCCTGAACACCAAATCCGTCCGATATATTTTTTTCTTAACTGTCTTTTAAGAGGTAGAAAATTTACAGGTAAAAGGAAGCAAATAAGAGGAAAGAAAAGGAGGTTTAAAGAAGAGGAGGGCATTTAGATAGCTATGCAACCTTTATCAGGCTTTTTTTAAGAAAAATATTACAGCGTTAGAGAAATTTGTAAAAGAAAAAAAGCCTAATAAATAAATGTGGGTTGTGAAAAATACAAAATGGGTTTATCAAGTTGCTGAAGAAAAAAATATTTTGATTAAATAAAGGAGGCTTGGAAAGAAGAGAATAGTTTGCAGATAGTATAACAAAAAAGGAGGTTGTGTATAGTTAATCAGTTGTTAGAAAATATATTCAGGGTAGAAATTTACGGAAGAACCTAATAAATAAGGGAGGTTGAAAAAAGAGAATAGCGTTTTAGATAGTATATATATATATATATATATATATATATATATATATATATATATATATATATATATATATATAAATAATTGGTCTAATGGCTAAGAAAATATTTGTGGAGGTAGAGAAATTCATAGAGGAATGTAAATAAAGAAAAAGGAGGTTTTAATGAAGAGAGGAAATATAGTTTATCAGTTACAAGAAAATATTACAGCGTTAGAGAAATTTGTAAAAAAAAGTTTTAATGAATAAAGATAGGTTGTATATAGTTTATCCATTTGCTAAGAAAAAAATATTTAAGGTAGAGAAATTTCACAAAGAAGTTTGTAATAAAAAGGAGGCTGGAAGAAGAGAGTAAATGCTTTAGATAGTAAAATAAATAAAAAGTGGTTGTGTATATAGTTAATCAGTTGCTAAGAAAATATTGCAGCGCTAGAGAATGTAATACAGAAGAAAAATCCTAAGAAATAAAATGAGGTGAAAAGGGATGAATATATATATATATATATATATATATATATATATATATATATATATATATATATATATATATATATATATACATATATATGTAAAACTCGTCTATCATTTTAATATATATATATATATATATATATATATATATATATATATATATATATATATATATATATATATATATATATATATAATTTAAGAAAATATTTGTGAGGTGAAATTTACAGAGGAAGCCAAATAAAGAAAAGGAGGTTTAATGAAGGAGGGCGTTTGAATAGTTTATCAGTTGCTAAGAAAAATATTACAGCGTTAGAGAAATTTGTAAAAGAAAAAGCCTAATAAATAAAGATAGGTTGTATATAGTTTATCCATTTGCTAAGAAAAAATATTTCTGAGGTAGAGAAATTTACGGAAGAAGCCTAATAAATAAAGGGAGGTTGAAAGAAGAGAGTAACGTTTTAGATAGTAAAATAAATAAAAAGTGGTTGTATATAGTTAATCAGTTGCTAAGAAAAATATTGCATCGCTAGAGAATATCACAGTAGAAAAAGCCTAATAAATGAAGTTGAAGGAAAATTAGGTAGAAATATATATATATATATATATATATATATATATATATATATATATATATATATATATATATATATATATATATATATATATATATATATATTTTTATTCATCACTTAATATATATATATATATATATATATATATATATATATATATATATATATATATATATACATATATATATATATATCACTTAACTAACCCTACGTAATGTAATCCAGTATAACGTAGATTTACTTTTGTTTTTTTCATTAGTCCGCCAAGAATTATTAACGTCCTGAACACCAAAAACTGTCTGATATGTTTTTCTTATCTGCCTTTTTAAGAGGAAACACGAGTAAAAAACGAAGACGAAAGGGTCGAAAAGGGAGAATACAGGAATAGTATGTATTTCCTTTATTTATTAGTTGTTCTGTTGTAATTTCTCAACTGTTGAAATATTTTCAGCAACTGACCAACTATATACAGCCTCTTTTTTATTTATTAGGTTTTTTTTCGTAAATTTGTTAACGCTGAAAAATGTGTATTAGAAATTGTATCAACTATATATATATATATATATATATATATATATATATATATATATATATATATATATATATATATATATATATATATATATATAATTGGTCCAATGTCTAATAAAAATATTCGTGAGGTACAGAAATTTACAGAGGAAACCAAATAATGAAAAGGAGGTTTAAGGAAGAGAAGGGCGTTTAGATATTTTATCAGTTGCTAAGAAAAATTTTACGGCGTTAGAGAAATTTGTAAAAGAAAAAAGACTAATAAATAAATGTAGGTTGTATATAGTTTATTAAGTTGCTAAGAAAAAATATTTAAGAGGTAGAGAAATTTACGGAAGAAATCTAATAAGTAAAGGGAGGTTGAAAGAAGAGAATAGCGTTTTAGATAGTATAATAAATAAAAGGAGGCTGTGTATAGTTAATCAGTTGCTAAGAAAAATATTGCAGCGCTACAGAATATTACAGAAGAAAAGCTTAATAAATAAAATGAAGTTGAAGGAAAAGGAAAGACTATATATATATATATATATATATATATATATATATATATATATATATATATATATATATATATATATACACACTTTCATTCATCACTTTAATTAATATATATATATATATATATATATATATATATCCTTTAATATATATATATATATATATATATATATATATATATATATATATATATATATATATATATATATATATATATATCACTTTAATTCACCGTATGTAATCCAGTATAACGAATTTATTTTGTTTTTCATTAGTCCGGCCACAAATTATTAACGTCCTGAACACCAAAACCGTCCGATATGTTTTTTTCTTATCTGCCTTTAAGAGGAAAACACGAGTAAAACGAAGACGAGGAATGAAAAGGGAGAATACAGGAATAGTATGTATCTTCCTTTATTTATTAGCGTTCTGCTGTAAATTTCTCAACCGTTGAAATATTTTCTTAGCAACTGGACCAACTATATTTTTATTTATGGGTTTTTCTGTAAATTTGCTAACGCTGAAATATCACTGTTGAAACCTTTAATTTGTATATATATATATATATATATATATATATATATATATATATATATATATATATATATATATATATAGATATATATATATAAATACTTGGTCCAATGGCTAAGTAAAATATTTGTGAGGTAGAAAAATTTACAGAGGAAGCCAAATAAAGAAAAAGGCGGTTTAAAGAAGCTAGGGCGTTTAGATAGTTTATCAGTTGCTAAGAAAAATATTACAGCGTTAGAGAAATTTGTAAAAGAAAAAGCCTAATAAATAAAAGGTAGGTTGTATATAGTTTATACAGTTGCTAAGAAAAATATTTCAGAGGTAGAGAAATTTACGGAAGAAGCCTAATAAATAAGTGAGGTTGAAAAGAAAGAGAACAGCGTTTTAGATAGTATAATAAATAAAAGGAGTCTGTGTATAGTTAATCAGTTGGTAAGAAAAATATTGCAGCGCTAGATTATATCAGAGAAGAAAAATCTTCTTATCTAAGAAATAAACTGAGTTCAGGTTCAGGAAGACGATATATATATATATATATATATATATATATATATATATATATATATATATATATATATATATATATATATATATATATATATATATATATATATATATATATATATACATATATATATATATATATATATATATATATATATATATATATATATATATATATATCTATATATAATTCTTTTAATTCACCGTACGTAATGTAATCCAGTATAACGAAGATTTATTTTTGTTTTTTTCTTTAGTCCGGCCAAGAATTATTAACGTCCTGAACACCAAAACCGTCCGATATGTTTTTTCTTATCTATCTTTTAAGAGGAAAACATGAGTAAAACGAAGACGAAAAGGAAAGAAAAGGGAGAATACAGGAATAGTATGTACCTCCCTTTATTTATTACGGTTCTTCTGTAAATTTCTCAACCGCTGAAAAATTTTCTTTGCTACTGGAT
>NW_026111148.1:0-32051 GCF_024679095.1 Eriocheir sinensis | reverse complement strand
CGTGGATCAAAGACTGGCACACTGAAAGAAAACAACGAGTTGTACTCAACGGACAGGCCTCCGAGTGGCTCCCGGTCACAAGTGGAGTGCCACAGGGGTCAGTGCTGGGACCCATACTTTTCATCATATATATCAACGACCTAGAACTAGGATTAAAATCCAATCTTTCAAAATTTGCCGACGACACAAAGGTGGGTGGGAAGGCCCTCACGACGGCAGACTGCGAAATTATCCAGAGAGACCTGGACCAGATCACTCGGTGGTCAGAAAAATGGCAGATGTCCTTCAACACTACCAAATGTAAAGTAATGCATATCGGATCAAGAAACAGCAACCACATATACCACATGGGTGGCGAACCACTACATGTTGTGCAAGAGGAAAGAGACCTCGGGGTCACCATCAGCAGTGACTTGAAACAAACAAAACACTGCAAGTCCGCCTGTAAGAAAGCCAATACAATGCTTGGGTTCATATCGAAGTAAGGGTAAGGCCCCACCTGGAATACGCCGTGCAATTCTGGTCTCCTAATTACAGGAAAGACATTGAATTACTTGAGAGAGTACAGCGCCGCGCCACGATGATACCATCACTGAGGACGAAACCCTATGAAGAACGACTCGAGCGACTCAACCTCTTCACGTTGGAAAAGAGATGACTGCGGGGAGACATGATACAAATCTTTAAGTACCTGAACAAGCTCAGCAACGTTGATCACTCCAAACTCTTCACGCTACAAACTAACCTGAGAACAAGAAACAAAGGAAAATCAATTCAAGCAAAGCGATGCAATACCAACATCGGCAGGAGTTATTTCTCGAATAGAGTTGTTCGCCACTGGAACAGCCTTCCTGCAGAAGTGGTTAGCGCAGAGACCATCAACTCCTTCAAGAAACGCATTGATCGCCACTTTGCTGCAACGGGTGTGAACTGAACGTTCCCAAGAGTAGGTACACAAGTGCTTTAATCCTTCCCTGCAAGCCACTCCTATGGCAAACGGATTGATTAAATCACTGAACGCAGGCAGCCTAGTTATGAGCCAACAGGCTTTCTGCTGCCTGCTAGTATATATATATATATATATATATATATATATATATATATATATATATATATATATATATATATATATATATATATATATATATATATATATATATATATATATATATATATATATATATATATATATATATATATATATATATATATATATATATATATATATATATATATATATATATATATATATATATATATATATATATATATATATATATATATATATATATATATATATATATATCTATATATATATATATATCTATATCGGCAGCAATAGAGAGCCTTGTCGCCTAGGAATAGAGATCTCTTGAGAAGAGGCAAGTAGATGTATACCTTAAGCCTCGTTGAGGCTGACTGATTGATTGATATCGGATTTTGATATTTGAACACCAGTCTGTTTGAACATTTGAGCAAAAAAAGTAAAAATAAAATATACATCATTCCTAACAGAAAATTTACGACTTACAACGGGATAATTATCCCTTTGGTTTTCAAGATGAGGCGAACAATTGCCAACGTGATTTACAAATATATTGTTTCTCTTGCATGCAAGGTTTATAATTGCTATAAAAAGAATTGCATTTTAGTTTGTTGTTTCCCGGACATTGATTCTTGCTATTCAGCGAAAAAAATGATAACATACTTGACGTCCAATACAAACGATTATAAAAATCCTTAAGGCTTAGGTTTTGACTCGTCTGTATTATATTGTCTTCACAACTCACATTCTTCTCTCAGCTAATTGGTCGTGTCCTTTGTCATGTCATTTTAACGTGATTTTCATATTTTCCTTTAACAATGTTTCCAAATTTATAAAAAAAATATTATATATACTTCTTGACAGAATTACACAAATAAATCTGTATGGGCTGTCTCTCTTCATAAGAGGATGACAATAGCGTGGATACTTGAACACATAATCAGGTAAAGTTAGGGGCATACACTGTAGCTGCGCGTTGCTTCGGTGCTATTTTTCTTCGTATTGGCCATTTAGCTTGTGGTGAAGGAGTACCCATAATCCCGAAACACAGGGCCACCGTGACATGTATGTTTCCACATTTGATCTTTCCTAAATTTCACCAGCTACCTATTCATCGATGAGCCCGAAAGGAAAGAACAGCTGGGTAAGCTGTACATCGACTACTTGGGCCGGAACTCGAATCCAGGCCTGCTGATTCGTAGGCGGGCACGCTAAGAACTGATTTTTTTTTTCTTTTTTTCTGAGTGCTCAAATATTCTTCCCCCTAAATAAATCCATGACAAGCATATTCATTTAGTACATATTTTAGCTATTATTAAGACTAAAATTAAAATTTAAACTTTATATAATAATAATATATTTACCTGGTCTCTTTGCCAACTTCAGATGCTGCTTCGTAAAATACAATACCATGCAATGCTTATCGATAATATTCTTCAGGTCTTCCGATAATCATATATATTTTGTTTTGCTTGTGAAGCGAGAAAACGTGAGGGGCACGGTAATGTAATGTTTTCTGAGAGAGAGAGAGAGAGAGAGAGAGAGAGAGAGAGAGAGAGAGAGAGAGAGAGAGAGAGAGAGAGAGAGAGAGAGAGAGAGAGACAACGTTTAGAAAAATCCCGGTTTACTCTCACTGGACGAGGAAGGACCGGGACAACAGAGCAGGCGGAGGCGTGGCTGCCTGCTTTAAGGGCTGCCTGAAGGTACAGGAGCTTGAGGTGACGATGCCTCACCAAGCGGAGGCTCTCTTCTTTAGGGTGGCACTGACGGAAAACAGTGATATTCTCCAGTGTGTCATGTACTGCCCCCCTGGGCTTGGGGAAAGAGGAAGGAGCTCGACACCCTGCTTCTGGGTCACCAGTGCTCCAACGTGATGGTGGTGGGAGATCTCAACTCTCATCTGGAGCAGGGAGCCTTCGACATTCTACTGACGGTGCAGGGTCTGGTAAACTGCGTAACCTTCCCCCCACATGAGCGGAAAGAACTTCTTGACCCTGTGCTATCGGATCTCTCAGAAGCCAGCCTTCGCTGCCAGCAGCTGAGGCCAGTGGGCAGCTCAGATCACTACGCCGTACTGGCTCGGGTCGAGCTGAACACGGAGAGGGAATACGCTGTTCCGCGCACCATCTGGCTTTGGGAGAGGGCCGACTGGCCGTCCATGAGACACGCCGTGGAGGACAACAGACTGGGAGACCCTGTTGGTGGGGGACGCCGAGGCCAAGGCAAGGGCTCTCACCACCAAGCTCCTTGCCCTCCAACAACAATATGTCCCCAGCAGGGTGTACCTCGCCAGGCCTGGTGATCCCGCTTGGTTTGACTTCCGATGCAGGGTTGCTACCGAGGCCAAGCATGACGCCGACACGCCAAAACACCGGGAGGCCTGCAAACGGATGACATCTACCATTCTACCTGTATGTGGGCGAAGAGGCGGCAGAGAGAGGACCTGCAGCGGAAACTTTGAGGACCAGGAGTCGGCAATAAGACCTGGTGGAGTTTTGTTAAGGAGTGGCAGGGGACTAACCAACTCCATGCCGTCCCTCCACTCACCAGGCCTGATGGATCAACCACCACAAGCAATGGAGACAAGGCCTCACTCCTGACTGAACTGTTTGCCAACAAAATGAAGGTTGGTGACCTGGGACGACCCGCACCTGTGCTGCCCGGATGACATCAGTCCACGGCTCTTCAAGAATTGCGCCAAGGTGCTCTCAGGTCCTCTCTCCGTCGTCTTCACCCCTTGCCTGAGGGAGTGAAAGTGGCTCTAAATATGGAACGAGGCGCGTGTGGCTCCGGTCCACAAGAAAAATTCGACAGTACATACAAGCAACACGCACACCACTTCCCCATTTTTTTTTTCAAAATTGAAAATGGCTATCCAAAGTATTACCTCGTAGTCCCCTGAAGATGTATTTTCCGATTTCCTGTGGAATGACTACTTCTTCCAGGAGAGAGACCCCTCTGTGTGTGCCCAGCGCATCACATAGATGATTGTCTCTGGAATGGAGGCACACATTCCACGTACTTTCTCTACTCCTCATGCTAAAAAGCTTTGGTTTAATCACGCTTGTTCTCGTCCTATCAAAGACAGGCAGCTGACAAAAGGTACCAGAGCCTTCGCACTCCTTCTAACCATGATCTTTATATATCTGCCCTGAGTCGTGCCAAATCTATTCTTCGACTTTCCAAAAGCTCTTTCATCCATAGCAAATATCAGAACCTTGCTTTCTCTAATTCTTCCAGAGACTTCTGGCACCTGGCCAAAAATATCTCCACCACTTTAACTTCTTCATCTTTCCCTCCTCTCCTTAACCCTGACGGCAGCACCGCCTAAGGCTGAACTCTTCTCTCAAACTTTCGCTAAAAACTCCACTCTGGACGATTCTGGGTATATTCCTCCTACTCATCCCCCCTTTGATTTATTTATGCCTGTTATTAAGATTCTTAACCCGTGTGCTTCGACTAAGGGAATGCCAAGAAGTGGCCGAGAAACGTCAGCATTACACTGCATTTTGAGACTAAGGGCCGCTTTCACAGTCGTTTTGTTTGTTTTGATCGTTACCAATGGCGCCGATCGACGCTATAGTTTTTCACGTGAAACTGGCCGATGGGGTAGTGACGGATGCAGAGGAAGCGAGAGGTGTTGAGAGTGTGTGGTAAGGTGCGGGGCTAGGCTAACCCCTCAGCCGCCACTCCCCAATCGGCCAGTTTTAAGTGGAAATTCTATAGCGGCGATCGCCGCCATTGGTAACTATCAAAACAAACAAAACGACTGTGAAAGCGGTCCTTAGAAAAGAGCACGGAACGTATATCAGAGTACTCCTCGCATAACCATAAAGCTGTTAAAAATATTAACTTTTACTCAAACTCCATTCTTTTTGGGTGGTGTTTGTTACAAAAGAAACAGTCTCGTGACGCGTGGCATCTAGCCGAGAGTCGCTTGTTGTCTACTTTAGAGAATTTGACAAGTGATTATTGTATGGATAGCTAATTCAGTCTGCCATGACCTTACAGCACCACCTATGACAAATAAGCCCACCTCAAGATCACTCACCCACCACAATGGCGCAGGGAATGCATGGTGGGTAGCTCTATGCCGCCACCGCCTACAATTAGCTCGAATTAGGGGTTTTGAGCCGAGCCCCAAACGGGGTCCGCCGTTTCAGCGGACCAACTCGCGGGAGCCCCAGACGGGGTCCGCCGAAGCTGCCGGGTTAAGAACGATGTTTTCTATGCCCTCTCTGGCATCGACCCTCATAAGGCTTATGGGCCTGATGGAGTGCCTCCTATTGTCTTCAAAAACTGTGCTTTCGTGCTGACACCCTGCCTGGTAAAACGTTTTCTCCTCTTCCTGTCAACATCTACCTTTCCTTCCTGCTGGAAGTACGCCTACATACAGCTTGTGCCTAAAAAAGGTGACCGACCGTTCCAATCCCCCAAACTACCGCCCTATAGCTTTACTTTCCTGTCTATTTAAAGCTTTTGAAATAATCCTTAACCGGAATATTCAAAAGCACCTGTCCACTTCTTATCTTCTATCTGATCGACAGTATGGGTTCCGCATGGGGCGTTCTTCTGGCGATCTTAACTGACTCCTGGTCATCCTCTCTTAGCCGTTTCGGTGAATCTTTCTCAGTTGCCCTGGACATTTCGAAAGCTTTCTATAGAGTCTGGCACAGCTCTTTGCTTTCTAAACTGGCCTCTTTCGGATTATATCCTTCTCTCTGTTCCTTTATCTCCAGTTTCCTTTCCGACCGTACTATTACTGCTGTGGTAAATGGTCACTGTTCTTCCCCTAAACCTATCAACAGTGGTGCTCCACAGGGCTCTGTCCTATCACCCACTCTCTTCCTGTTATTCATCAATGATCCTCTTTCCATAACAAACTGTCCTATCCACTCATACGCTGACGACTCAAGTCTGCATTATTCAACTTCTTTCAACAGAAGACCCTCTCAACAGGAATTGCGAGACTCCAGACTGGAGGCTGCAGAACGCTTAACCTCAGACCATGCTATCATTTCCGACTGGGGTAAAAGGAACCTTGTGTCCTGCAATGCTTAAAAAATCTTCCAAACACCTATCCCCTATTCTTCGACAACACTCAGCTGTCACCTTCTTTAACACTAAATATCCTCGGTCTATCCTTAACTCAAAATCTCAACTGGAAACTTCACATCTCTCTCACTCAATCAGCTTCCTCGAGATTGGGCGTTCTGTATCGTTTCCGCCAGTTCTTCCCCGCACAGATGCTTTCCATATATAAGGGCCTTGTCCGCCCTCGTATGGAGTATGTATCTAACGTGTGGGGGGGGGGGCCCCACTCATACAGCTCTTCTGAACAGAGTGGAGTCTAAGGTTCTTCGTCTCATCAGCTCTCCTCCTCTTACTGATAGTCTTCTACGTCTTAAATTCCGCCGTCATGTTGCCTCTCTTTTTATCTTCTATCGATATTTTCACCCTGACTGCTTTCCTGAACTTGCTAACTGCATGCCTCTACCCCTCCGGCGGCCCCGCTGCACTCAACTTTCTACTCAAGCTCATCCTTATACTGTCCAAACCCCTTATGCAAGAGTTAACCAGCATCTTCACTCTTTCATCCCCTACACTGGTAAACTCTGGAACAGCCTTAATTCGTCTGCATTTCCTCCTACCTATGACTTGACTTTTTTCAAGAAGAGTGTATTAAGACACCTCTCCACCCGAAATTGACCTCTCTTTTGGCTACTCTTTACTTTTGTCCGTCCGCCCGCCAAACAGCCCCGGTTTTTCTACCGCCGCCACCTTGCTGCAGAGAGGAAGTACTCTGCGTGGCTCCGCTACAAGAGGAGCCCGACCCGCCGCAACAAAGCCCTGCATCGAGCGGCATGTAAATATATGGTGGCCACTGGTCACCAGTAACTAGGCAAAACGGAGGTGGGAAAACGACCTCTGTGCCAAGCTGTGAGGGCATGTGGTGGGCAGCAAGACCTGGTGGACCCTTGTTATGTAGAGGCAAGGCAGCAACCACGAGTAAACCATCCCTCCCCTTACCAAGCAAGACGGCACCACAGCCACAAGCAGCAGGGAGAAGGCAAAACTCCTGGCTGACCTTTTTTTCTTGCCAAGATGTCCGTCGCCGACCCCACCAGACCTCCACCACAGCTGGCAGAGGAATGCGACCAAACCCTGACAATGGTTGAGGTACAGAAAGAGAACGTCGATCGCCTTTTGAGGCCGGTGGACGTCAGGAAGGCCACTTGGCCTGACGTTAGCCCATATGTGCTGCGCCACTGCCCCAACGAGCTAGCGGGACCCCTCTCGAAGGTGTTCGGGGCTTGTGTCCGGGAGAACACCTGGCCCTCTGTATGGAAGGAAGCTCGCGTGGTGCCGGTACATAAAAAGCAGTCCTGATCTGACCTAGACAACTATTTGCCCATCTCCCTCCTGTCTGTAGTTGACAAAATCTTCGAAAGAGTAGTGGTGGAGGCATCACCCGCCACCTCGAGGACAACTCCCTCCTCACTGACAACCAGTTCGAGTTCAGGTCTGGCTGCTCCACTTCAGATCCAACTGGTGCTCATCTCCAGGGATGGGTAGAACTCCCTGAACACCGGCCTGGATACCCTTGTCGTCCCTCTCGACATCGCGGGTGCTTTTGACCGCGTGTGGCACGCGGACTTGCTGGAGAAGCTTCGAGCCAAAAGTATCAAATGACACCAGGTGATGCTAATGAGCGACTACCTCCAGGGAAGAAGCCTCCACGTCGTCGTCGGCGGACAGTAATCCAGGGACCTCTAAGTGGATGCTTCAGTGCCTCAGGGATCTGTGTTGGGCCCTGTCCTCTTAAACCTGTACATCGACGACCATCTCAGGAGCCTGCCAGCAGTCTCTGCATACGCGGACGACTGCAGGCTCTCCCTCTCCTACCCACGCCAAAAAAGCGAGCAAACGGTTTCTAACGTCAACAAGCAACTACACTTGATACAGGTGTGAGGGGGACAGCTGGCAGGTGAACTTCGCCCCTGAGAAGACCCAGGCGATGGTGATCTCTCGGTCCACGGTAGCCACACAAGCTGTCGAAGGTAGAGTGATGTTTGGCTCTGTCACCTTCCCGCTCCAGGATTACGCAAGGCTCCTTGAAGTGGACTTGGACCGAGAGCTGCGCTTCAAACGCAACCTGAAACACGCCGCCCACCAAGCCTCCCTCCGAGTCTCTGCCTTACGTAGAGTGGCGAATTTCCTGGACAAGCGAGGAATTATGCCCCTCTACAAGGCCCAGGTAAGACCCTACCTGGAGTACGGGACTCTGACATGAAATTCCAGCGCGGCCACTCACCTGCAGAGCCCGGACAAGGTGGGACGACGTGTGGAACGGCTGTTTGAGGAGAACAACCCCCAGCCGCCCCCACAGTATATGACACTTCTGGGCACTTTGGAGCACCACCGTGACGTCGCTGCGCTGGTGGTGTTCCACAAGGTTCAGGTACAAGGAGTACCACACCTGACGAGGCTTAGGCTCTCCCCGAGAGAGGCTGTGAGAGATACGAGAACGGTACACTCCAGCCACGAGCATGTCAGGGTGCCGAGGTCACCAGGCATCACCAGAGGATCTTCACTTCCAGGGTGTCACGTCTATGGAACACGTTTACTGCAGCAGTGCCAATATAGAGAGGAATGTCTCCCCGTCATAATACAGAAGCACATTACATATTCACCACTGTCACCAGACAAGCTCACTTGGTGCCTCTACAGTATAATTATATAGTCCTCCAATCACTTTGACTGCACCTTTCACCTAAAATCAAGTATATATGAGAGGCAAGAAGGAGAGAAGGCACACTTACGACTTTCGTGCTCTCTCTCTCTCTCTCTCTCTCTCTCTCTCTCTCTCTCTCTCTCTCTCTCTCTCTCTCTCTCTCTCTCTCTCTCTCTCTCTCTCTCTCTCTCTCTCTCTCTCTCTCTCTCTCTCTCTCTCTCTCTCTCTTTGCCAGAGCCATCCCAATCTCGTATTCCTCTTGTTCCTGTCTCCCCGCTCCCGCTACAAACACCCCTCCGCCGCTTTCAGTTGACAGCTTGACATCACACTCTTCACACAATTTTATGTACCCATCATTTAACACCTTCCTTTTTTTTCACTCAGAGCACACCTTATATCCTACCATTAACTCAAAACAAAACCAAAGGGGAAATAACTCGGTCAGTCGGTGCCACAGAGCTCTCAACTCCACACACACACACACACACACACACACACACACACACACACACACACACACACACACACACACACACACACACACATTCGTAATCGTAATACTAATATACATATTCCTATTATTTTCCTGTAACATTTATTTATTCATTATTATTTTTCTTTGCAAAAGGGGGGGGGCCATGGCCCCATGCCCCCCCCCCCCTCCCTCGGTACGCCTGTTGGTGATAGCGAGTGTTCTGAGTGCTAATCGGTTCACGGATACACAAAGCTAGTATCCGTCAGGGTTGTTTATTCATTAAAAAAATACACAGGTCGTAAGGACAAACAAAACACATAGAAAAGGTGTTTGTGTGTGTATGCGTGTGTATGAATGTTGTTTAGTTTAAGTGAGATATAAATGTTGGTGTGTGTAATAAACAATGTGTAGAAGGAGTGTATAGCAGGACGAGGACAGACAGTAGAAGATAAACGAGTAACAATAGATAAACAATTGAGACGCAATACGAGAGACAAGAACATTAAAACATTCACTTATTGAGTCTGTGCTGCAGCGCCCATTTTCTTATGAGTCACCGGGGAGGAAATGCGCACGGCTTTGAGCGGTGACTGCTACAGATACTCCCCCCCAGTGACGAGAAAGGAGGAACGAAATCTTCCCTGGTGCGGGGGCGCTGTGGCACAGACGGTGTTGCATTGCGGTGAGTAGCGTTGCGCGGTGAGTTGCGCTGAGTTTAAGTTGAGGTGCGCGGTGAGTTCCGCTGAGTTGAGTTGAGGTGCGCGGTGAGTTGCGCTGAGTTGAGTTGAAATGCGCGGTGAGTTGCGCCGAGTTGTGTTGCGTTGAGTCGAGTTGTGTTGTGCGGTGAGTTGCGCGGTGAGAACAACTACGGTGAGTCGAGCTGAGGTGAGTTGCGCGGTGAGAACAGCTACAGTGAGTCGAGCTGAGGTGAGTTGCGCGGTGAGAACAGCTACGGTCAGTCGAGCTGAGGTGAGTAGCGCAGTGAGAACAGCTACGGTGAGTCGAGCTGAGGTGAGTTGCGCGGTGAGAACAGCTACGGTGAGTCGAGCTGAAGTGAGTTGCGCGTTGTGTTCAGCTGCAGTGTGTCGAGCTGAGGTGAGTTGAGTGGTTGGTTGTTCAATAGATCCTGGAAGGCTTGAATCCGCACTCCAAAATCGCGAACCACGTAAACGGGTCCTGAGCAGAAGAGTGGTGCTCTGAAGGACACCGCTGTTGCAGAGGAAGAGTTGCATGTCTTCGTCAGGAATGGTGAAGTCGAGCGGCGTAGAGATGGGCAAAAGGCACTGGCGTAAACGCGACGGGGGCCATGGCAGTCCGAGAGCGTCGAGGGAACTGTGTGTGAGGGCGCTAGCTGCCAGCATGCCAGGGGTCTCGGCAGTCCGTGAGAGCAGAACGAACTGCGTGAGTTAAAGGCGCCAGCTGCCAGCGTGCCAGGGGCCTCGGCAGTCCGTGAGGGTGTCGAACGACTGCGTGGGAAAGCGCTAGATGCCAGCGTGCCAGGGGCCACAGCAGGTTGAGGAGTGAGGGTTCGCTAGCACGTGCCAGGGCCCGCGGCAGTCCGTGAGAGTGGAACGAACTGCGTGTACTATAGGCGCTGGCGCGTGCTAGGGGCCGCGGCGGCTCGGGGAGCGAACCAGTGTCCAAAAAGGCACTGTAACACAACACAATACACTTAGTAGGTAACACTGTGACACTAACTGTTGTTGGGGACTTGCTGCACTGAACTGTTGGAGACACTGCACTGTACATTCTCCACAGGAGAAGGGTAATCCAAAACGGCGGTGATAAATCCAAAAGGCGATGGGTAATCCAGGGGGCAGCTTGTAATCCCAGTAGGGTGTCACACTGTGTTTGCGTCTCTCTGAGTCTGTGTGGCGTGTGGTGGCGTATACACTGAGTCTGTGTGGTACTGTGTGTCTCAGTAATGTGTCGCACTGTGTTTGAGTGTTCACTGAGTCTGTGTAGTGTCACACGGTGTGCGTGTCTCACCGAGTCTATGTGGCGTATGGTGCCATATACACTGAGTCTGTGTGGTAATGTGTCTCAGTCGCCGTACCAGCGAGAGGGCAGGGAGGAGGAGGGGTGAGGGTGGGTGGGATGGTGAGCGCTGGGAGGAGCACCAGGGGGTACAGAAGGTGCCTGAAGGGCGCACAAGGGGCCTGGAGGAGGCGCTGAAGTTGCCTGGAGGAGGCGCAGAAGGCGTCTGAGGACGGGGCACAGAGGGTGCCTGGAGGAGGCGCAGAAGGCGCCTGGGAACGGTGCACAGAGGGTGCCTGGAGGGGGCGCTGAAGGTGCCTGGAGGAGGCGCAGAAGGGGCCTGGTGACAGGGCACAGAGGGTGCCTGGAGGGGGCACAGAAGGTGCCTGGAGGGGGCACAGAGGGTGCCTGGAGGGGGCACAGAGGGTGCCTGGAGGAGGCGCAGAAGGCGCCTGGAGGAGGGCACAGAGGGTGCCTGGGGGAGGGCGGGGGAGAACCCTGACCCTGGTGGGAGTAACTATGACTCTCTTGGGGTAGCCGAGCACGCTCAGCCCCCTTGATCGCCCGTAAGGCGCGCCCCAGCTTGCACGCAGCATGGTTTCTGGCCTCTTGGTGCAAAGGTCCACAGGAAAGCTGTGTGCCCCGCAGTACTGAGACACGCAAACGTTCCTGCCGAGCGTTGCAGACCATATCGAAGTGACGAGCGTCAAGGCAGCGCAGGTTTAAATGGCGGGAGTGTCAAAGAACTGTTAACGGAGGGCACAGTGCGTACCCGAGCTTAAGCCTCGTTGCCTGCCTGAATCAAAGACTGGATTAGGTGAGTAGGGCTCCGTCCCCGTGGAGAAGGCGTGCGGGTCGCCCAACATTCCTGCGGGAGTGGGGGGAGAATAAGAAATGCGGATACGTACCGCCCTCGGTCCCACTTGTGAAAGAAGGTTTGACTTATGCTTGCGGTAAGGCGAGCAAAGGGGCCCACAGGGGGTCGGGCGTCCCGTGGGCCAGCTCGACTGGGTGGCGCGGGCTGGCTAGAACACGTAGTTACTCTGGTGACTGGCCTCCCCGTGGTCCCGCTGGACAGACTGAGCCGGGGGTTACCCGCCCCCCTGGCTCGAAAGGGCAACGCAGTGTGACTAAACAGTCACTGGTTTGCCGCGAAAGCGGATGCGCCAGGTGTTCATCGCCTCCCAGGTTTTCCTTCCCACCCACATCCAGGGTGGGAGGGCCCTGGCGTAGTTGCCCGGCACTGTGGGCTTGCAGGTTCACGCCGGGCGTATAGGGTAGCGCCCTGGGGTGCCTGCCCGGGCGTTCGAGTTGTGGTGGGTTTTTGAGTCTCTCCCCGTGATCCCGGAAACCTCGGGAGGAACTCTGGCCCATCCACTGAATAGACCCGGGTGGTAAAGTCCGTGGTGCTCGTAGCCGTCGAGGTTACCTTATGGTAGCTACGCAGCGATAAAGTCACGGACGCGCATCCATAAACAGCACAGAGCGTCGGCCTTCCAGATTTGTAAAACTGGACCCGTAAAAAGTTTCTTGCGGCAGTGCTGGGTCTGCGAGAAAGCCTACGTGGTTAACACGATGGTGCAGACTTGGGGGGTTAAGCTGCCGCAAATACCTGGGCCTTTCTGGGTTGGGTCCAGGCCCCGCTGCTGTGTTTGGCCAGGAAGGGGAACATTAGCTGCTGCCTGTGAAAATGGGGCTAGGCACCCCAGCAATGGGTTAGCGGCTAGAGGCTGTCGCGCCTAATTGCCGAACCCCAAGTAACAGACCCCCTATGGTGCAGCAGGACTGCGTTAAGCCGGGAGGTGATTGCCGCGAGTGCTAGGCGTGACGACGCTGCTCGTTTCCTTTTCTCAGCGCCCGGAGCACACTCAATCGCGTGCATTTCGCCCCCCGGTGCAGACTGACTGCTTTAAAGCCACGGGGCATACCATTATTATGAGTATGAATAGATGCAAACATGCAGTACTCTGCCGTTGCCTTTATGGCAGGCCATGATCGAAAAGCTCATAGTCGATTATCTGTGGTGCGGATGCCGGTGGGGTATCGTGATTCCGGCCCCGCACCCCTGCGTCGAGCCGTTGAGACCCGTGCCCTTAGAGATGGAAAACCGGCTATTCGGCGCGAGAAACTCGGTCAGCTTGGTACCTGAGCCCTCAGTACTCACCTGATCGATGCGTCGTACCGCAATAAAGCCATGGCAGAATACCTTCCAAATGAAAATGTACGATTCCCTGTGTTAGGCGGGGCTCCGCGCTCCTTGTCCCCTGCTGGCTCAGTCTTTTTGTGGATGGGACAGTGGGTGGAGGAAGTGACGCTGTTTAAGGGGAGGAGGAGACAGTTGTTGGGAAGTACGCCCACGGCGTAATGCTTCTCCCGACCCGAGGCTCAATCTCACGAACCCCAAGCGGCGGTGAGACTTATTGTCTCAGGAGAGGGTAGGACGAATGAATCAGATGCTTCTGACTCAGGTCCACCCTCTGGGAGAGAGTGCCCTTGAAACGGCACCGGTTTATAAGCCACCTTGAACAATAGCAACACTGCAGGGTCACCAATTGTTGGTGCCGTAAGTAAGTGTTCCGAGTGTTAATCGGTTCGCGGATAGACAAAGTCAAATTCGTCAGGGTTTTTTATTCATAAAAACATACACAGGTCGTATGGACAAACAAAACACATAGAAAGGTGTTTGTGTGTGTATGCGTGTGTATGAATGTTGTTTAGTTTAAGTGAGATATAAATGTTGGTGTGTGTAATAAACAATGTGTATAAGGGGTGTATAACATGACGGGGACAGAGAGTAGAAGATAAACGAGTAACAATAGATAAACAATTGAGACGCAATACGAGAGACAAGAACATTAAAACATTCACTTATTGAGTCTGTGCTGCAGCGCCCATTTTCTTATGAGTCACCGAAGAGGAAATGCGCACGGCTTTCAGCGGTGACTGCTACACGCCACTGTTTAAACTTAATGTAGTACACGACATATGTCTATTTATGTTATCGTAGCGAAACAAGTGAGCGTGCGAGAACACAGGACAACAAAGGATACATATGTCTATTTCGTGCACTCTTTTAAGGCTTAAAGTGACACTTTGCCTCGTGTCACTATTTCAAAGGCCTTTTTTTTGGTTTCACACGTTTACTATGAGTTTAGCATCACCATTGGGGTTGGCATGTTCCTCGCCACCTGTGGGCAGCCACCTTCACCTGCAGGCGACGCGAGACGCGTATGGGACCTGTAAGGTCGACCTTTGCCGCTATATTACCACCTTTAATGACCGTTTTGTGCTTGACAGTGGACAGTGCAGAGTGGCTGAGTAACTATTGTATGTTCAGCACTTGAACAATGGAGCTGCTGAGTTGAATAAGAGCAGGTGATCTATTTTGAGAAACATTCATTGACGACGTAGGCTCACGTGGCTATATTACCATGTTATCTGTATAATATTTTCTGACCACAAATTCCAAATTTCTGAAAATTATGATTGATAGACTTCATTTTACATATGTTTATGTAGTATTTTTTTTTCTATAGGGTGTCATTTCTTGAATTCACGCAGTCTTGGGATTTGTGCCTTTCCATTCTCTACATATTTTCTCCTTGGTCACAAAACGCCAGAAAACGCTTCACTTACGTACTCTATCTGGTGTAAGAAAGTCACCACTGACTCGGCTGATGCCCCGGATAATTCAGTTAATCAGGTAGGTAAATAATGAAATAATGATTAACAATAATTACTGCAAAACATATTAGGTGAAGAATCAGCAGCCAAGCCTAATCTAAAGCAATAAGTGACCCAGGTATCCTCATGAGTTTGGAAGTGCACCACCTCAGTTCTAAGTGTCACTAAACCCTTGCCAGAAAAGCTGCAGGGGTCACAACAAGAAGTGATGGGTGCTCTAGGAAGTGTAGCTACACAGAGCCACAGAGCTGCATAGATGCATTTCAGTCCTATCGTGATGGAGATAAGTTCCATCAACTTTTTGCCCAAGCTGAGGAAAGGTACGGAGATATCATCCAGAAGCCTTGAACAATCAGTGGTCATCAGAAACATAATTAAGGCTAACCCTCCAACAGCAACTCCATACGAGTACTATCGAAGAGCTATTTTTCTCCCATTTTCGGACACTGCTATAGCACAACTCAGGGAAAGGTTTGCATCTAAACACATTAGGAGTTTTTTGTTGGGAAATCTTCTCCCCTCTCTTTCAGTTGATACTGATTTTAGTGAACTGAAGGAGGCAGTTGAATTTTATGGAAAAATTCTTGATGGAGATGCAGATCTCGTTGAAAATGAATATCTACGGGGGCAGAGTTATTGGAAGCGCTGTGAATCTCATGAGAGGTCAAAGCAAGTTGTTGAGACATTGGCATGTGCTAAAAAAAAATTGGGCACATATCCAAAATTTTCCACCTCATTGCAATTTTTTCAACCCTACCTGTTAGCACTTCCACCAATGAGCGATTATTAAGTGCCCTTAAATTGATTAAAATATACCTTAGGAACCGAATGAGTGAAAGTCGTTTAAATGGACTGGCCTTACTTCGTCTATTGTGACACAAATCTTGATCATGAAGTCCTTGATGAATTTGCATGTGAGAACAGACGCATAAATTTGAGGCAAACCAGTTTCAATGTATTGTTGTTAACAGTAACTAATCTAATTCATCTAGTTAATTTTTATTTTATATTCATAAAATACCTGACCCAGTTTCCATGTATCCATATATCTTGTAAAAATATGTATTACAGCAGCAGCCTGTATAAACGAAGATTATACATGTTATATGAATATAACTTTTTTTCCTTCCCAGTATATTACTTTTTTATCAAAACATGTAGTTTTTAAGTAAGTAGTGTTGTTTCGAGGGTAAATTTTTGCAGTCCAAATTACAGAAATGAACAAGATTTTAAAAGTAATGTTCGCTCGAGTAACATAAAATTAGTACTTTTAAGATTATTTAAATCTCCCAGATTTATGTTGTACTTATATGCTACCAACAAACTTCTAAAATGTACAATGTATGTATATGAATGTATGAATGCATGTATCTATAAAAAAAAAAAAAAATTTACCCAAGCGATCTAACCCAAATCCTCAAGCTGTATGGGATCCCTGCACTTGCAATAATACTGGACGCAGAAAAATGATCTCTATCTCTATATATCTCTATATATATATATATCTATATATATATATATATATATATATATCTATATATATATATATATATATATATATATATATATATATATATATATATATATATATATATATATATATATATATATATATATATATATATATATATATATATATATATATATATATATATATATATATATATATATATATATATATATATATATATATATATATATATATATATCTATATAGACAGAGAGAGAGAGAGAGAAGGAGAGAGTGTGAGGGAAAGTTCGATATGCGCACCATCATTACCTGCGTAAAGAAACTGAAGATGATGTTAGCTGCTGTAAAGTTCTCTCTGTCAATATCACTCGTACAATATTCGTGGGTGGCCTCGTGTTCCAGTGAGGCGTCTTGTCCTTATGCTTCCGTGTTTCTATATATTTTCTCTATCACCAAGGTAAATACATGCTGGTGTATTTTTCTTATAGTAAATATAGTGATAAATTGGCTAAATTAAAATTTTAAATGAAGAAATTATGAACAAATCCCCACATTTTCATTTTTCCTGATAGAACGTTAACGATGACAGTCTACGGCAGAGGAAGCCGTTCATCAGTGCACAAAGAAACAAAATGAGAAAAACTATACACCAAACAAACATGCTCGACTGCATTGTAGAGTTGCCCTGATAACTTATTTCTGAAATATTGTCGTAAAGAGAGAAATACAGAGGAATCAAGACTCGTTTAATATTTGCTCTCTCTCTCTCTCTCTCTCTCAGTGGTTTTTTCCAGCTCAATCACCAGGGTTACAATACAGTCGGGGGCTTCGTGGTGCAGTGGTTAACACACTCGGCTCACAACCAAGAGAGCCTGGCTCAATTCTCAGGCAACGCCTACTACAAGAGGCTTTTCAAATAGGCGTACTTTGGTACTAATATGTTTGAAAATACTGGCCTAACCCCTAAAGGGCGGGGATGTACCATGAAATCACCACTTTCAAGGCTTCAAAAAATCACTTTCAGCCCTCTCTCAATTGTGCTCACACTGAAAGCGGTTTTGGGAGGAGGACGAGGCTTATGAGGAGTCGAGGTCACTGGCCGTGGACACTCGGGTGCAGAATCAGATGAGGAAGGTACAAAAACCTCTCCTCCTGCCATTGTTACAGTCACAGCATCACTGAGAGTGTCACGAAGGAGTTGTGTGGCAGCCTGGGAGTCACGCTGACCCTTAAATTCCCACGCAGACTGCAGAATTACGTAGGATTAGGCAGACTGCAACAACACATCACTCGCCCTTCACCTGGCAGCCAGAAAATACCATTCACCCACCCTTTAGGGAGTCCCCTGGCACACACCTTTAACAGGGCTTTCGTAGGAGTTTTTGGACATTTCCAGGGGTAGTTTAATGACTGGGGGTAGTTTAACCTTTCCCATGTATCCTGAATCTAAAAGAAACAGTCATTAGAACCTGATTAAACTTGTTTTTGGTCTTTGAAAGTAGTTGTAATGAGAGGCCGAGCTGTTTGAGGGCCATAGGATAGGCGGTGGCTGAGTGATTAGTGTGCTGGGCCAGCATTCACCACTCCATGGACAACGACGATTTGAATCCCCACGCTGCTACCTGGGATTTTTCAGTCACCGCTGAGTGGCCTAAGACTACCCACATGCTGTCCTGAAGACAACCCATCAACCCTGACTCTAGAAGAAACCGTCCAAGTGAATCAAGAATGAGTTCCGGGGGGCAGCATGAGCCAAGCATAACTGGCGCCACTATAAAAAAAAAGTTGCCTGCGCCATGACAGGCTTGGGCCAACCACCAGCTAGGCGCCTACCCTGAAGAAAGCCTACTGGCGCTATAGGCTGAGATGTCAAAAAAAAAAAAATAGAGAGAAAACCTTTAAAAAGCCGTCCCAAAGACATTAATTTAACAGGGCCCTGGTGGTAGTTTAACCCTTGCACTGTACCATGAACCAAAAAAACACTCATTAGAACCTGACTGATCTTTGTTTCGGCCTTTGCAAGTAGTTGACGTGAGGGACCAAAGTGTCCGAGGGCCATATTTTTAAACATTTTGTCGCCAAAGCTCACATATTTAGCAAGGCTTTCTTAGTTGTGGGCATTCCAGGGGTAGTTTTATGACTGGTGGTAGTGTGACCCTTCTAATGTACCACAAACCCTAGGAAAACACTAATTAGAATGGATTAATCTCCTTTACGGCCTTTGAAAGTAGTTAACGTGAGGCGGAACCGTCCGAGAACACTGACCAAATATCAGTTGTACCATGCCTTTCTATCTGTTCTTATCCATTCATTTAAGTCTTCTCTCTTAGGAAGGAAAGCTCAAATACGTACCATGAACCAGCACTTGACACTGGTAGACTCTCCTCTATGACGTTCCTTCTTCCTCCTCCTCTCGTCTTCCTCCAGGTCTCTCCTCTCTTGATGATTGTAGATTCTTCTCCTTCCTCCTCCTCCTCCTCATCTTTCTCTTCTATCTCAGTGTCTGCATTTATCTCTCATTTTAATTTTTCCTCCTCCCAGATGTCCATCTCTCCACCTCATCGTCTCCATTTTACCTCTCTCTACCTACCTTTGTTCCTTTTGTATGTAAATCCTTAATTTTTCCTTCTCTCATAGCCTTCCTCCCTCCACACATTTTCTCTCCACCTCTCATCTCCTCCATTTTACCTCCCTCTACCTGTCTTTCTTCCTCTCGTACGTAAATCCCTCTCGTGTAAATCCTTTTTCTCTGTATATATATTATCCCAGTTATTTCTCTGATTTCATTTCTCCACAGCTTTTAATATATATACGAGGCTTCCGGAAGAGAAACTGTAAGGCACAGTGACCTATTGTTACGTAAATTAGTTTGTTAACATTCCCAGGACAGTTTACGGGACTTCCAGCCCTCCATACACCCCATATAAGGGTGCTTTTCCCTTGCATTCATTCCTTGTTCTTTTTGTGGGTGGTTTTGTCTGCCTTTCCCAATGCAAACTAGAACATAATAGCTCTGTTAAGATGTAAAGTGCAAGGGAAAAGTGACTCCGTACACTATACACAAGGGTTTATGTTTCTTACGACACTTCTCTGCCGGATGCCTCAAATATTAATCTCTGTATACATATTATTTTATTTTATCTTCCTATTATGTCTGCAAGCGCTCTCGTTTTTCCTGCTTGTAATGTTGTCTGTTCATCTTACTGTCTAAGGTGTATATATCTCATAGTAATCTTAAATATTCTTCAACATAATTGTTCTTTTATTTTCTCATATGCCTGCAAGCTCTCGTCTTTCCACCCTCTCGTGCTGACCTTATTTCTCTCTCTTGTCTAAGGTGTATATATATCTCACAGTAATCTCTCATATATTCATCTCTGTACCATGTTCCTTTATGACTCCCTTGTTGATATAATTGTGTCGCTCCCTCCCTGCTGAAGTGAGGTAAGCGCCATGAGGGTTCATCTTGAGATATCACTTGCCTGGCATAGACCAACTATTCAGGCCTCATCAGACTAAAATTCAAAGATGTTGAGTCGTTATGGTGGATTTAAGTTCATTCTAATGCCTGGGAAAAGCGCAGAAACAGGGGAATCAGTTTCTTGTGCATATGGCTTGTCTCACATGAGCAGGGAGCGACACATTTGTAGGGGTCTGTTGTTCCTCCTCTCTCTCTCGTAACCTTTCTTCTCGTTTCTGTGATTTTCTCTGATTTTGAGTTGTCTTTTTCTAGATGTCTGTCTGTTGTGTTATGGCTTTGTCTTGTAAGGTAATGACTTCCCTTCATTTCTACGGCTTTTTCTTGAACTTTTTTGACCTCGTTACGTATATGCAATCTTTCAAGTTCTCTTATTTTTATAAACGTCTGATTTAGGTCTTGTTTAATGTTCTTGTGTTCCCTTCATTTCCGTTGCTTAACTATTTTGACCTGTGTATGCAATCTCTCCTCTTAATAAGTTCCCTTCATCTTCCTCTCTCACAAGCTTATATTTCTAAAGTTTCATTCCTTCTATTAGTTAGTTATACTTATTATATAAAATAAGTTGAATTTTGTGGTTTAAATTAGTTTCTCCTTGCTTAAATTTAAAATGATCAAAATTACAAAAAAATCAGTTTATAGCCAAAAAATATATGAAAAATGGCTTTAAAATGAACAAAATTTGCCATAAACTAGCAGTAAAAATAGCTTGAAAATCTGTACTAGCTTGAAAATCTGTACTAAGTCCATTATACTTCTTCGGGCGTCCGGAGATTTAGCACAATAATTATTTGTAAAATAAAACAAAAGATACGTCCCTGAACTTTATTTTCACGAGATAGAAAGTTCACATCTCGCTAGCTAGTACATAAGAATCCATGGCAATCTTCAGAGTTGAACGATTTTTTTCTCTCGGCAGAATCGAGCGGCTGAGTGGACTCCATCTCTTGAGGGGCGGCTTCGTATCCCAGTGTGATCTCCTGCAAGGCATCCCAGCACACACCACATGCTCTGGAGGGGGAGAGAACGAAGTCAAGATGAATCGGCCTTGTCCATTTTGATTTTGCTCTCAATAAACATAGACCCTAAGATTTTTTTTTTAATTATAAAACACCCAAACAGTTTGCAGTCTTTCTCCGGAGAGGCTTTGAAGTATAATTGACTTAGGGACAAATTTAAGGTTAAAATTTTCTATTGTTTGCTTATTTTTGGCCAAAAGAGGCATATTTTAGATGAATTTCTGGAATATTCAAGCTATGTAACAGAAAGTATATTAAGTATATAAAACAATTAATATAACTAAATGAAGACAGGGCAACATTTGCAGAGAATTCAAAAGCCATGATGAAGGGATGGTCTAAGTGAGCACAAAAGCCGAGAGGAACAGAAGTCAAACCGAGGCTAAAAGTAGAAATAATGAGGACAGAATAATAAATGAAACTGAATTGAAAACATCCATGTACACAAAAACGAAGGAGAAATCTAACAAAAGACGTCAAAATCTGAGAGCAAAGCCAATATTACAAAACTACCCAGCGTCCAGCCGAGAGGAGCATAAGGGACCTTGTATATATTATAAGCAAGGTTCGGAAGTCTTGAAATGTGTTCTGGGAGGGAAACTTAACCCATAGTTTACTGAATAACTGGTCATTTAATCCCTCTTATCAGGACACACTGAGGAGGAATGGATTGATGGTTATAACATGGAACGATTATATGTATAGAGAGGAGAGAAAGTGAGGAGGAGGAGGAGAATATGAAATGAAGAGAAGGGAAGAGACAAAGATATAGAGGAAGACGAGGGAAGGAATATCTATCAGGGAGGAGGAAAAAATAAGATACGAGGGAGAGGAAGGGGCAGAAACGACGGTAGAAGGGAGGAAGGATGAACAGCAGGAGGGAAGAGTCACCACAGCCCGGCCGACCCCATAAGGTACAGTATAAAGACCCTTGTTAACGAGAGGAAAAAAATCAATGAAATAACAAGAAAATTATTGATGAGAACATAATACAGACAGATTATTGTTATGTGGATTATTCTGACCTCTGCTGGGACGTGCAGGCCTATATAATTTAATAATCACACCACTGCCTTCACACACAGTCACACCTATATATAACTAACTAATGAATGAGCTAATTGATTAACTGTGTGATGACTGCTTACTAACTAACTAATGACTCAATAAACTAATTAACTAATGAATGAACTAATAAACTAACTAATAAATGAACTAATTGATTAACTACATGCGATGACTGCTTACTAACTAATGACTCAATAAACTAATTAACTATTGGATGAACTAATTAACTAGCTAACTGACTAACAGGGGGCTACCGTAACTCAATACAAGCTTATGTCAGTATTCACAGATGTTTCCGCCCCTCTCATCAACTGTTTCCAAAAGCCGAGAAGATGAGTGAAGTTCTACTGAGTGTTATTGTAAGTTCATGGTACAGAAAAACGGTCACATTACCACCAGGGTCATTAAATTAGCCCTGGAAATGCCCTAAACGCCTACGAAAACCATGTCAAATGTGTGTTTCTGAGGTTCACGGTTCAGAAGAAGGGTCACACTATCACCAGGGTCATCAAATTAGCCCTGGAAATGCCCTAAAATCCTACAAAAACCATGTCAAATGTGTGTTACTTAGGTTCATGGTACAGAAGAAGGGTCAAACTACCACCAGGGTCATAAAACTACCACTGAAAGTAACCAGAAATCTTATGAAAGCCGTGTCAAATGCATGTTTTTTGAGTAAACTGCCCCTGGCCAAAAAATTTCCACTTATCCCCAGACTGAAATGAACGTGGAGCCTCCGAGCCTTTGACCTAAACCTTTTTGGTGTGAGCAGCGATAGTCTCAGTATCCTCGGTGTTGTTCGTTTAGGCAAAACACTTACATCATACGTTTGGAGTTTTATGTGTTCACTGCCGTCTGAGTCCTTTAGGATTGGTCCAACCTGCTATACAATTAGATGGTTACAAGGGAGATCTTTTAAGGCCATGGATAAACCTGTGCGCCTTGATTCTCCCCAGGCAAGAGCTCTTTCCATGGTGTCTGTGTCTGCCAGCGACACCACACCATTCCAAGATAACACAACGAAGCAAACTCAGGTTTACGGGGGAGGGAAAAGTGTCAGTGTGATAGTAGGGAGTCACGAAAACCCTCAGTGAACCACAATGCACAGTCCCATACATATCAGTCCCTAATGCCACCGTGGGTTGCGACGTCTGCCTGGAAGGGCCTACAGTCAAACCATTTCAAATAGTCCATTTTGCATTTACTTCCTTGGGTCCTTTCCTCCCTCTGCTCTGCCACACAGTCCCAACACCTATTTTTCCCTCTCATATGTTGCCTATAGATAAGATAGGAGAGGAAGGGAATCTGAATCAAACGCCCAAAAGGACTATTTGAAATGGTTATTCTTTAGCTGTTTCATCCTTATTCTGTACCATGAACTAAAAACACACATTTGGCAAGGCTTTCATGGGGGTTTTGTTTATTTCCAGAGGTAGTTGTGTGACCCTGGTGGTAGTCTGATCCTTCCTCTGTATCATGAACCTAAAAACAGATTTGCTAAGGCTTTCGTGGGAGTTTTGAACATTTCCAGGGGTAGTTTTGTGACCCTGGTGCTAGTTTGACCCTTCTTCAGTAGCATGAACCTAAAGAACACTCACTGGAACCTGACTGACTCCCTCTTTGACCTTTAGAAATAGCTGATGTGAGAAGCGAAAGAGTATTATAACACCAGCCTAGTTCATGATGAAATTAGTGTCAATGCAGACCCCACAAGACTGGCGCAAAGTCATCATTATCTTTAATGGTGAAGGCCTCAGTTATCGCCAAATAGCACAGCCAATTCGTGTGTCCATCTCTAACGTAGCACGATGAATGGGTCTGCAGATATGTGGCCACAGGCTCCACTAGTGACAGGCCTCAAAGCAGACTTAACAGTGTAATTACCATAGGGGTGCATGCACTCATTACCAAATAAATACTTCCCATCCTCATATATTGTACATATGTAACCGTAATGATGCAGTATGTGGTTTACGTATTAATTTTGGCATATAATTCTGTATACTTTTACTGGCAATTATGCTTCTAAACTACCACCTGGCACTATCATTCCCTCAACTGAATAGGAATGAGGTCAGCCACAGCATTTAAACTGCCTGACAATGGTCCCCAAGCACACACACATTCATTATGGCTTTAGTAGGAGTTGTGGGCTTTTCCATGGGTGGTATCTTGACCCTGGTGGGAGTCTGACAAGACTCTGTACCATTAACTCAAGAAATACTCCTGAGAACACATTTTGCCTTTTTTTTGGCATTTAAGAATAACTGATGTGAGAGTCGGAAGAGTCCAAGAATAGCGATCAATGTCCTGAGTGGAGTGGCTTACATAATAATTGTATCCACACCACAGTCTCATAATGATTGTCAATAATTTATGTAATGCATTGATGACCTAATGTCAGTGACTCAGAGCTGAGTTAGTTAGCACCAGAATGGCATCTTGCATACATGGGGTGAAGAATTATCACCCCAACCAATTATTATAGTACACTTACGTCAACGATATATTTCCAGCACAGAATATGAGCAATGCATTATCTAGATCAAGCGTCAAGGCTCATCAGTGCACATGTGATCCTGAGTCACTGGCACCTCACTCCTTCATTGAGTATGAGTACACAGGGCTAACACGTTCTACACAGGGAGAAGTGTCTCACAATTGTTGGTCTGTGTATCTCAGAATGGCTGGGATGCTTACAGTGTTGGAGAAGGTTTTGGTGAGTGTATCTAAGGGAGCTTCACCCTGCCTGCCTGTTTGAGGTGGCCATGTCTACCTGGTGGTCCCAGTGTGGCGTTGAGTCTCGCCCCTGATTGATTTTTGTGTCATCCTGATCTGCACATGGCAGAAGCCAAATTTAACTATGACTGAGTAAGTAAGTGTGAAGAAGTACCAAGGAGGACCTAAAAGCGATGCAAAGTGGAACAGGTCAAAAGAATAAGGAGAGCGGTTGACATTTTAGTTATATATATACATACATACATACTTTAATAAAATATAAATAACATTGTAAACAAAGCCCGGACAAACCAAATCAGGTGGATGAGGCACAACGCCATACTACACAGCCACACAGGCCAGCAGCTGTGCCTTCTGCTATCTATATTGACCCGGCAGCAACAGGACAATTTGTGGCTTTACCACGTACCATGATGGGCCAAATTTTGCCATATAAATCCCCTAAATAGATGATGCGTAAACTGATCACAAATGCATTGACACATATTATGAAATGTTTGGTGGAGATGATTTTTTTTCATTTTTCATTTTTAGGAGCGGCCTTTACATGAACCATGATCCCCACCCAGCCACAGCTACCTTAGCCAGCCCACACACACCACCCATCAATCCCAGCCAGCCACAACACCACCCCACCCACACCACCCACCACACAGCCACACCACAACCCATATCTACACCACCCAGCCAAGCCACACCACACCCCATATCAGACCGTGATAAAACACACCACACTGCATATCACACCCAGACACACCACCCCTACACCACCCAGTCAAGCCACACCACACCCCATATCAGACCATGATAAGCCACACCACACTGCATATCACACCCAGCCACACCACACCCCATATCTACACCACCCAGTCAAGCCACACCACACCCCATATCAGATCATGATAAGCCACACCACACTGCATCACGCCCAGCCACACCACACCCTATATCAGACTGCTAAGCCACACCAGCAACATCACCCCACACCCCATGTCACACCACATCTCATAATAGATCCTAGCACACCACACATCACACCACATCCCCCATCACAGCCAAGAACATCAAACCACATAGCGCACCCAGCCACACCAGAGCCCACATACCGTCCGGCCACACCCTTCACACCATGTTACACTAAACGTCACAGCTATATTAATACCCTATATCACTTGGCACTTACATATGGCAGTCAGTGACACTCTATTGCATTAGTCTTATATTATGAACCATCTTGGTTGAGTAGATTATCTCACTATATACAAAAATTATGGTTAGTCTACTCCTGAAAACTTTCTCTCTCTCTCTCTCTCTCTCTCTCTCTCTCTCTCTCTCACACACACACACACACACAATCCTCTAGGGCAGGGGTCGGCAAGCTTCACAGTGCCAGGCAGGGGCAGAGACAGCTTCTAGGTGCACTGGAGTGCCAAGGAGAACCCAAAAGTGACTGTACAAAAACTTTATAGATAATTATCAGGCACACAGTGACTAGATTACAAGAAATTTATTGAAAACCATGCACATCAGTGAGTGCAGACAACAGTTTTATCATATTAGTGGGATGGTTGGTGCCACGGAGAAGTGACTCAATGTCTGGATTGATTGATGAGGTGGTCACTCAGCTGGGAGCGTATGTGAGACTTTGTATATTTCATTTTTGAAAAAAGTTGTTCACAACATTGCCAAACATGGCAACGATGCATTTTACATGCTTAATGTATTTGAGAGAAGGGAGGACGAGTTCACAGAAGAAGAGGTGCGGTACCTTGCCTTCTGCTCCTCATTACACAAAGTTGCGGGCCAGATTGTTATAGACATATCAAGCAGGGTGATGGACCATGAGTTTCGACTCTGGCCCGTGGGTTGGAGGTTGCTGACCTGTAAGTGTTGCCCACAACACTTACATATCTTTTTCTCTTTAAAATATTTTAACATGGGAAATGGTGTGTACAGAAAGCAGAAGACAGTCAAAATACTGAACAGTGTGTGTGTGTGTGTGTGTGTGTGTGTGAGCTCAAGGGCAAAAAAAGGAAACAATAGTGAAAGAAAGCCAGCAACTCACTGCTCCTATAGAAAAGCGTTCAGAGGAGTGGCCAAGATAGGTCAATTTCGGGAGGAGAGGTGTCCTGATACCCTCATCTTGAAAGAGTTCAAGTCATAGGCAGGAGGAAATACAGATGAAGGAAGATTGTTCCAGAGTTTACCAGCGTGAGGGATGAAAGAGTGAAGATGCTGGTTAACTCTTGCATAAGGGATTTGGACAGTAAACGGATGAGCTAGAGTAGAAAGTCAAGTGGAGTGGGGCCACAGGATGGGGGGAGGAATGCAGTTAGCAAGTTCAGAAGAGCAGTCAGCATGAAAATATTGATAGAAGATAGAAAAGCAACAAGACGGCAGAATTTAAGAGGTAGAAGACTATCAGTGAGAGGAGAGGAGATGAGACGAAGAGCCTTAGACTCCACTGTCCAAGAGAGCTGTGTGAGTGGAGCCCCCCCACACGTGAGATGCATACTCCATATGAGGGCGGACAAGGCCCCTGTATATGGATACCAACTGTGCAAGGGAGAAGAACTGGCGGAGACAATACAGAACGCCCAACCTCGAGGAAGCTGATTTAGTGAGAGATGTGAAGTTTCCAGTTAAGGATGTTTAGTGTTGAAGAAGGTGACAGCTGAGTGTTGTCAAAGATTAGGGGATGTCATTTCAGGATAATTTTAGCCGAGGCTCAACTTTTGGTCTCACCTGTAGTTTGTTCTTCACATCCTGGGTGACTGAAGATGATGGAGCAGTCAGGCTCCCCAGGGCTGATCAGGCTGACTGGAGGTGGACTGCAGAGGAGAGGAGGGAGGGATGGGTTGTTGGGATGGGACGGGAGGCTTTGGGAAGGGAGAATGTGGCTGGCACTGAGGGGAGGAGGGAGGGATGGGTTGTTGGGGTGGGACGGGAGACTCTGGGAGGGGAGAATGTGGCTGGCACTGAGGGGAGGAGAGAGGGATGGGTTTGGGGTGGGACGGAGACTCTGGAGGGGAGAATGTGGCTGGCACTGAGGGGAGGAGGGATGGGTTGTTGGGGTGGGACGGGAGACTCTGGGAGGGAGAATGTGGCTGGCACTGAGGGGTGGCGGGAGGTATGGGTTGTTGGGGTGGGACGGGAGACTCTGGGAGGGGAGAATGTGGCTGGCACTGAGGGGAGGGAGGGATGGGTTGTTGGGATGGGACGGGAGACTCTGGGAGGGGAGAATGTGGCTGGCACTGAGGGGAGGAGGGAGGGATGGGTTGTTGGGATGGGACGGGAGACTCTGGGAGGGGAGAATGTGGCTGGCACTGAGGGGAGGAGGGATGGGTTGTTGGGGTGGGACGGGAGGCTTTGGGAAGGGAGAATGTGGCTGGCACTGAGAGGAGGAGGGAGGGATGGGTTGTTGGGATGGGACGGGAGGCTTTGGGAAGGGAGAATGTGGCTGGCACTGAGGGGAGGAGGGAGGGATGGGTTGTTGGGATGGGACGGGAGACTCTGGGAGGGGAGAATGTGGCTGGCACTGAGGGGAGGAGGGAGGGATGGGTTGTTGGGATGGGACGGGAGACTCTGGGAGGGGAGAATGTGGCTGACTGCTCTTCTGAACTTGCTAACTGCATCCCTCTCCCCTCCCACGCCCTCACCACACTCGACTTTCTACTCAAGCTCATCCCTTTACTGTCCAAACCCCTTACGCACGAGTTAACCAGCATCGTCACTCTTTCATCCCTCACACTGGTAATCTCTGGAACAATCTTCCTTCATCTGTATTTCCTCCTGCCTATGACTTGAACTCTTTCAAGAGGAGGGTATCGGGACACCTCTCCTCCCGAAATTGACCTCTCTTTTGGCCACCCCTCTGAACGCTTTTCCATAGGGGCAGTGAGTTGTGGGCTTTCTTTCATTACTATCTCCTTTTTTTGCCCTTGAGCCATTTCCTTTGCTGTAGAAAAAAAAAATCCCAATGCGGATTTCTTCCCCTTCAGGACTCATTTGAAGGGAGGAGAACATACAGCAACAAGACACAAGGAGCAGGTTCACAGGAAACAAAGAAGTTCAGCCGCAGCTCTCACACTTGGAGCTGAAGAAGAGAAAGATCTTGCCGACTGGTATAAGGAGAATGAATTCTTATACAACAGTGAGAAGGCTGACTTCAAAAACCAAAATAAAAAGCAAGAGCCTTTCAAGTAAAGGCTGAACAGCTGTGCATCTGCAAACCAAGATCAACTCTGAGAGATAGAGTCGGGAGGAAAAAAAACAAGCCCTCCGGTGGTCTCACACACAGGGAGATGTGTATCATGAAGAACTATGGCTTCATTGCCAAGTACGTACACGAGGAAGGTCGCAGAAGGCAAGTGGCCAAGCACTGCCCACCAAGTGAAGAATATGGCTGCTGAAACATGGCTCATGAAACAGCAGCCATCAAGAGTGACTCTGAGCTCGTGTTTCATGAGGGGAAACAAATGGACCCAGCCACTTGGAAGAGATTCAAGGTAATTGATAAACATGCATATATATATATATATATATATATATATATATATATATATATATATATATATATATATATATATATATATATATATATATATATATATATATATATATATATATATATATATATATATATATATATGAAATAATGTATGGATTTGAAGAGCCTCAGCAGGAGGGCCAGCTGCACGTCATCTCATCCTTCCTCCGCACCAAGCTAAGTATACCTTGTATCGTTAGTGTAGCCAGGTCAGAGTAGGTTCTGTAGGCGCACGGAGACGCGCTAGGTCAGTTTGCGTGTGTGTGGTGGAGTTTTCTGTTCTTTTGTTATAATAAAGTTGTGCATAGTTGTACTCACCTTATCAGTTAACCTTTGTGTACATTGAGAGTCCTTGCCAGACCCATAAGGAGATATAATTAAGAACCCTACAGATGATTTGAGGTCCTTTGTGTGTGTCGTGGTCACCACGAGGCTTCCTACAGAGATCAAGCTCCATGTTGGGAGGCCTGTACGAACACAGAGGAAGCCAGGTAAGTCATGCTTACTACACTTTTGCCAGTAGTACACCTCTTCGTGTCTCTTGACGCACCACAGGGATCATCCCTTGCTGGCTAGTTTCACCTTTTGAGCTCACGCACTGTTTAATCAAAATTTTCTCCCTTAACACTACGGCTATATTGCCAAGTACATGAGGAAGGTCTCAGAAGGCAAGCAGCCAAGCATTGCCCACCAAGTGAAGAATATGGATGGGTTGTTGGGATGGGACGGGAGACTTTGGGAGGGGAGGAGGGAGGGATGGGTTGTTGGGTGGGGAGGGAGTCTCTTGGAGGGAGGTCAGGGTGCCATGAGGAAAGGTCCCCGAGGAAGAGGGTGTCTCCAGGCTCTGTTTCTCAGCTGGCCTGTCGTGGTGTTTGGGGAGCCTGTGGAGATAAATAAACTATGATGGTCTCCATGGTCACATTAGTTTTGCAAGAGCCCATTAACCCTTTGACTGTGGATTTCCTCCAAGAAGACCTCACCAAGCTACAGGAATGGAGGAAAAAGTGTCGGCTACAATTCAATGAAGAAAAATGTAGAGTTCTGCACCTTGGGAGTGGATGTCCAGCACACCAATACCACATGGGAAACACTCCACTATCCACCACAGAGCCAGAGAAAAACGTGGGAGTATAGGTTATCAGGCTATCAGTGACGGCAAAATCCCTGACAATCGCAGTGGAGGGGTTAAAACCTCAAGTGTATGACAAGAGCAGTGGTTTCAATAGCTATTTCCTCCTACAATTAAGACCCTTAGGAATAATGATAAGCCAGAACAAATACCTTTGGGAAGCCCTGTGGAGGCGGAGGCAGAAAAATGTGAAGACAACCACCCGGGAGCAAGGAGACCACCACCGTCAGGGGAAAGCAGGGACCTGAAAAATAAAAAAAATATCAGGGAAAGAAAGAAAACCAAAGGAAAGGACAGCAGAAAAAGAGAAAGGAAGGAAACTGGTTGGCATTATAAGACACTTCGGCTAATCACATCAGCTATTTCTAAAGGTCAAAGAGTGGGCCAGTTGGGTTCCAATGAGTGTTTCTTTAGATTCATGGAAGGGTCAAACTACCACCAGGGTTATAAAACTACCCATGGAAATGCCCACAACTCCTAGGAAAGCCTTTTCAAATCTGTGTTTCTTCAGGTTCATGGTACAGAAGAAGGGTCACACTACCACCAGGGTCACAAAACTACCCCTGGAAATGCCCACAACTCCTAGGAAAGCCTTTTCAAATCTGTGTTTCTTCAGGTTCATGATACAGATGAAGGGTCACACTACCACCAGGGTCACAAAACTACCCCTGGAAATGCCCACAACTCCTAGGAAAGCCTTGTCAAGTATGTGTTCTTGGGCGGGGAAATGTCTTATAATACGAGGCTTTATCCCGAACAAGTTGTTGAGACTCAGGGCAATATCCAGACATTTATATTACTGATTTAATGTTTAGTTAGACACTGGAAACAAGTTGCAGTAATAACCAAAAGCTCGTAATTAGTTCCTCCCCATTAAAAAGACTCATTTAGCAGCAAGTTTTTCCCCACTACTAGTTCTGAATTTATTGTGTCGGTAGAATAGGTATTATGGTGACATCTTTTAGCTGGCGGCTTTGGTGGAGTGAACACTGCTGCCACGTTTCCTAAGCCTGCAATACTGCCTCTCTCTCTCTCTCTGAGTGTGTGTGTGTGTGTGTGTGTGTGTGTGTGTGTGTGTGTTGCTTTGTTTCACCGGATGTATCCAACTATAATACAGAGGCTGAGCTGCCGTGGTGTCTGGGCCAGGGATGCAAAGTGGCACGCTGCACATGTGACGGGTTCAGGCCGGGTAGACGCTCACGATCAAGTGATTTAATGTATTATATTTTCTTATTAAAAACTGGCTTATTTTTACTGTTATTCCTTCACATTATATTCTATTTATAGTTGTGAAAGTACTTGTCCCCCTCAAAACTAAAATAAATGTCAAAGGTATGTGGCAGCTTTTTTGAGAACTGGCATCCGAAGCTCTGCCGGGTCAGGCTGGGTCACTGTCAAGTGCTGCCGCTCACCACTGGCTTAGTTTTTTTCTTATTAAGAAATTTGCTCATTTTTACTTGTATTCCTTCACAGTACATTCTAAAAAAATAAATCTGAAAATACCTTCCACCCAAGAACTACAGTGAAAGCCAATAACACCTGGCAACATCTTTTTAGGAACACTGTAAATTATGTGTGCCATGTTTTCCTTATTGGTGCATAAATATCTTATGCATAACAAGTTTACTGTTCTTTGTAATGCTTAAGAGGCCATGGCCTGGGAGGCGTGGCACCAGTGTTCA
>NW_026111147.1:22500-32104 GCF_024679095.1 Eriocheir sinensis | reverse complement strand
CTTCTACAAAACATTTGTATAAGGACAAAAGTATCCTCTCAATATTTAGAGGGGAAAAAAATAAAAGGAGAACTACAAGAAATATCTCAAAAGTTTTGGTATTATGGCTTCCTTCTCTTTTCACAAGCATAATATCTGAATATAAATCAACCAAATTAACCTTTTTATAATCGTTGCAACACCTATAATGTTTAAATTGATATAAATTTAATAAAAATCATGAAAAAATCAACCGTCCGAATCATCACGACTCTGTAAAAAGCAAATGTGTGGTCACACTCCTTTTCCAGCACGAGGCTTCACGGGTGATACACGGCAACACCTTCGCCGGGCATCGCTGCGTCACCGAAATAATTTACATCTCGCTAATTGGCACGTTTTTGAAGCGAGAGCTTACGATACACCCTGACAATATTACATATGAGATGCAAAAAAACATAAAATAGGACTTGCATCGAAAATAACAGCTCTGAGGGCGTAGCTGTCCCTTTGTGGGCCAAGGCAACAAAGTTTTGCACATTCACACAAAAGCTCGCGGCACTCAGTCCCATACACTTTACAATAAGTGCTATGGCCGGACCATCCCACTGTCCGAATCATCACCGCTCTCCCCTACTAATTAAATAGGCTACACTAGAGGGGGGAGGAGGTGGTTGGAGAGCTAAAATAGAGACAAAAGTGGGTGTGTGGTCTTGACATTGGCGCGCGCGTAACGGTGTGTCGGGACGAGAGAGCGAGAGAGGAAGGAAGGAATGAAACGAAAATGAAGGGTTAGGAAGGGAATGGTAGGAAGGTTGAAAGGAAGGATTGGGAAGAAGGGTATGAATGGGATGGGAGAAGTAAGGAATGGGATGAGAGGAAGGGATGGGAAGGGAGGAAGGATTGGAGAAGGGAAGGATGGGAAGGGAAGGAAGGTTGGGAAGAGAATGGGATGAGAAGGGAAGGGATGGGAAGGGAAGGGAAGGATTGGGAAGAGAAGGGTATGAATGGGATGGGAGAAGAAGTAAGGAATGGGATGAGAAGGGAAGGGATGGGAAGGGAAGGGAAGGATTGGGAAGAGAAGGGTATGAATGGGATGGGAGAAGAAGTAAGGAATGGGATGAGAAGGGAAGGGATGGGAAGGGAAGGGAAGGATTGGGAAGAGAAGGGTATGAATGGGATGGGAGAGGAAGTAAGGAATGGGATGAGAAGGGAAGGGATGGGAAGGGAAGGGAAGCAATGGAAAGGGAAGGTATTTATGGGTTGGGATAGGCTGAGAAGGGAAGGGAAGGGAAGGGACGTAAGGGGTAGGGAACGGATGGGTAGGGTAGGGAAGGGGAGTGATGAGAAGGGGAGGAACGGGAAAGGCAGGGAAGGGAGAGGAAGGGAAGGGAAGGGACGTGAGGGGTAGGGTAGGGAAGGGGAGTGATGAGAAGGGGAGAAACGGGAAAGGCAGGGAAGGAAGAGGAAGGGAAGGGAAGGGAAGAAAAGGGTCGGGAAGGGAAAGGTAGGGAAGGGTTAGGAAGGCAAGGGTATAAGGTTGGGAAGGGAAGGGAACCGATGGGATGGTAAAGGAAGGAAGGGAAAGGAAAGGAAAGGGAAGGGAAGGGATGGGATGGGAAGGGAAGAAAATGGATGAGAAAGGAAAGGATCGGAAAAAAAGGGTAAGGAAAGGAAAGGAAAGGAAGGGAGGGGTAGGGAAGGGAAGGGTTGGGAAGGGGAGAGTATGGAAGGGAAGGGATGGAGGGAAAGGAAGAGGGAGGGGGAGAAGGGTGGGTATCTGTCTATCTGTCTGTCTGTTTACTTTCTCAAGAAACGTATTTTATTGTATTTTATTATTCTTTTATATCTCTTAACATTTCTGCTTCTATTTTTCTACTTCTATTCCTTATCAATTTTCTCTTGCTATCTTTTTCTTATTTTTTCCTCTCATCATTTTTATTCTATTTTTTTCAATCCTGTTCTGTATATTTCCTTTTACTGTCATCTTTTTCTCATTCCGTTTATTATCATTTTGTCTCTATCTTTATCTCTATCTATCTATCTCCTTCTCAAGTCTACTTTTTTCTTCTTCTTCCTCTTGTTTTCTCTCCTTTTCTTCCTCTTCTTTTCATTCTAGTTTTCTTTTCCCTCTCCTCTCCTCCTCCTTCTCTCTCTTGCTCCTTTCTCTTCTTTTCCCTGCTTTCTCTTCTCTTCCTTTTCTCCCTCTTCCTCTTCCTTCATTTTTTTGTTCTTCTTCTCCTCCTCCTCCTCTTCTCTCCTCCTCCTCCTTTCCTTCTCTTTCCTCATGCCTTCCGTCTCCTCTTCATCTTCCTCCTTCTCCTACTCCTTCATTTTCTTCTACTATTTCTTCTCTTCCCCCTCCTTCTCATGCCTTCCTCCTCCTCCTCCTCCTCTTCTCTCCTCCTCCTCCTCCTCTTTCGCTCCTGGGTACGCGGACGCCTTTCCCAGAGGCGCCTCCTCCTGACCTTGGAGGTGTGCCCTTCTTAACCCCAACACAGCTGTCCGTTGCTTTCTCTCTCTCTCTCTCTCTCTCTCTCTCTCTCTCTCTCTCTCTCTCTCTCTCTCTCTCTCTCTCTCTTCCAGTTCTTCCTTTCCTTTTCTCGTTATTTATATATTTATTTATCTCCTGTCTCTTCCTTCGTCTCTCTCTCTCTCTCTCTTGATTGATTGATAGTTTATTGTTGCAAGTAAAACAACAAAGGAGAAAGGAGGAGCATTCCATCCCAACCCCCAGGCAGTAGAGTGTGATTATACAACTAAGGATACATGTGTAAGTAGCACCAGGAAACTAAAAAGATACTATGGTAGGGGACAAGTGTTAAAAATATAAAGGCCTTGATTTAGTCAAGGGAGCAAACATAAGGGACTGTACATATGGACTACAATCTAGGGGCAAATGCAGGATACTCACTAAGCACAGCTGAAGGAACATTATTGTTAATGAACCAGCCCACCAGCCCAGGCAGGTCCCAGTGGCCCTGTGGGCGGTAGGCACTAATAGCAGAACATTGCAGGACATAGTGTTTGAGCGTGTGAGTCGACCCCCTGGCCTGACACACAAGCGGCAAGGTACAGGGTCAGCCCCACTGACCTCCCAGTAATATCTATAGCCCAGCCTCAGCCGCATCACCACCAGATCATAGGATGGACTCAGCCTACCATAAGTGTGGGTGCGGATACTTGATACCTGGGCATAGTGAATGCTGGAGGGACTGCCATCCTGACACCTCAAGGCACTCTTTATTCCAGTTCTTCCTTTCCCTCTCTCGTTATTTATATATTTATTTCCTGTTTCATCTCTCTCTCTCTCTCTCTCTCTCTCTCTCTCTCTCTCTCTCTCTCTCTCTCTCTCTCTCTCTCTCTCTCTCTCTCTCTCTCTCTCTCTATATTTAACTATTTCTATTTTCTCTCTCTATTTATATATTTTTTTTTTTTGTCTCTCTCTCTCTCTCTCTCTCTCTCTCTCTCTCTCTCTCTCTCTCTCTCTCTCTCTCTCTCTCTCTCTCTCTCTCTCTCTCTCTCTCTCGTATACTTATATATTTTATTCTCCCTTCTTGCTTTCCTTGTTCTTGTTTAAAAGAACCTTCACGAAGTGTTTATCTCGGCTATTTTTAAGAAATGTCATCACTTTCTTACCATTGGGACTCGATCTGTTCACGTTGGCCATGTATGTTTTTCTCGTCTTTTCCCTTGACGAATCTTAATAACAATAACAATAACAGTAAAAATAACGATAATAACAGTGGTAATAATATTGTTGCCGTAGTGAGGTGAAAGAAAGCTTGAAAAGTCACAGCATATATATTTTTTTACGTTTTTCCTCCTTGTACTTTTATGATCCTGATGAATATAAGAGTTTTGGTGCAAAGGAGGAGGAGGAGGAGGAGGAGGAGGAAAAGAAGATAAAGGAGGAGGAGAAAAAAGATGAACAGCGAAGAAGACGAATGAGAAGGAGAAGGAGAAAAAAATGAAGAACAGCGAAGATGATGATGAAGAAGAAGAAGAAGGAGAAGGAGGAGGAGGAGGAGGAGGACAAGATAAAAGAGAGGAGAAAAAAAGAAGAACAGCGAAGAAGACGAATGAGAAGGAGAAGGAGAAAAAAAGATGAAAAACAGCGAAGAAGAAGGAGATGAAGAAGAAGAAGAAGAAGGAGGAGGAGGAGGAGGAGGAAAAGAAGATAAAGGAGGAGGAGAAAAAGATGAACAGCGAAGAAAACGAATGAGAAGAAGGAGAAAAAAGATGAAGAACAGCGAAGATGATGAAGAAGAAGAAGAAGAAGAAGAAGGAGATCGAAGGAGGAGAAGGAGGAGGAAAAGAAGATAAAAGAGGAGGAAAAGAAATGAACAGCGAAGAAGAAGAATGAGGAGGAGAAAATAGTAAGTAGAAGTGAGAATAATATTAACAGTAAGAAAAAAGAGAACGAGGAGGAGAGAGAGAATTAGAAGAAGAAGAAGAAGAACCTTCGACTCGGCTCGGCTCGGCTCGGCAGTTCCCGGCTTGGCGTCCCTTTGCTCGTGACGGTGTGATCCCGCGAATCAATTTTGTTCATTTTACTGTAAATACCCGGTGCCAGCGAGCCATGGTGCCACAGCAAGTATAAGAAGTGCCAGAGATTACATGGGTGCCATTCTTTTTTCGCGGGAAGGCTTAGAAAAGGAGATAAAGGCGTGAAAATTGTGGGGAGGAAGGGAAGATGGCGGGGGAAGGGAAGATCTTAACCCGATGTGCCAACGTTATTTTTCGTGTTTTCGTGCGATTTACGTGTATCCCAAAGTGCCGAGTGCGAGGAAAGGAAAGCAAAGGTGCCAGTGATCTCATAGTGGCAATCCTAGCGTGTGGAAAAGCATATGAAAGGCTGGAAATAAGAGAAAAGTGAAGGGGGGAATGGCGGGAGTGAGTGCCAAGGGTGGATTTTTCAATTTACCTCGAATTACGTGTTTGCCGGAGCGTCACGGTGCAGGGAAGGTGCCGGTGACCAAGTGGTGCTGGACGTGGTGATGGAGAGAGTTAGGAAAGTGCACGAGAAGAAGGTGAGAAAAGGCTTAGAAATGTTTGTGTGCGTGTGTGCGTAGGTGTGTCTTTGCGGCCACGTAATTATATAGGGTAAGATTGGTCAAGTCCATGTTATCACCAAGTTTGTCATCGCAAGAACAGGAACAACAACAAGATAAGGAGTTACAGCATCTACGTCAAGGCTTGGGTGAGTGATATTATTGTCATTATTATTATTATTATTATTATTATTATTATTATTATTATTATTATTATTATTATTATTATTACTACCCTCTCCCCTCCCACGCCCCTTTGATACACCTCTCCCCTCTCACGCCCCACTCACATCTCTCTCTCTCCTCCTCACCCACACCCTCACCCTCACCCTCACCTCTCCAATCTCACGCCCCACCCACATCTCTCCCCTCTCACGCCCTCTGACGCCCCACCTCTCCCCTCTCACGCCCCACATCTCTCCCCCTGACACCTCTCCCTCTCCCCCACCCACACATCTCCCCTCGCCCCACCCACATCTCTCCCTCTCACGCCCCTTTGATACAACTCTCTCCTCCCACGCCCCACCCACACACCTCTCCCCTCTCCGCCCCTTTGATACCTCTCCCCTCTCCGCCCCACCCACATCTCCCTCTCACGCCCCACCCACACCTCTCCCCTCTCACGCCCCTTTGATACACCTCTCCCCTCTCACACCCAACCATCACACCTCTCCCATCTCACGCCCATTTGATACACCTCTCCCTCTCACGACCCACCCACACATCTCTCCCTCTCACGCCCCACCCACATCTCTCCCTCTCACGCCCCTTTGATACACCTCTCCCCTCTCGCCCCACCCACATCTCTCCCCTCTCACGCCCCACCCACCTCTCCCCTCTCACGCCCACCCACCTCTCCCTCTCACGCCACCCACACACCTCTCCCCTCTCACGCCCCACCCACACCTCTCCCCTCTCACGCCCCAACCACACCTCTCCTTCTCACCCCACCCACATCTCTCCCTCTCACGCCCCACCCACCTCTCCCCTCTCACGCCCCTTTGATACACCTCTCCCTCTCACCCCACCACACACCTCTCCCCTCTCACGCCCCACCCCACATCTCTCCCCTCTCACGCCCCACATCTCTCCCCTCTCACGCCCCACCCACACACCTCTCCCTCTCACGCCCCCACCTCTCCCCTCTCGCCCACCACACCTCTCCCCTCTCACGCCCCATAGATACACCTCTCCCCTCACACGCCCCACCCACACCTCTCCCCTCTCACGCCCCTTGATACACCTCTCCCTCTCACGCCCACCCACCTCTCCCTCTCACGCCCCACCCACATCTCTCCCTCTCACGCCCCTTTGATACCTCTCCCCTCTCACGCCCCACCCACACCTCTCCCCTCTCACGCCCACACACACCTCTCCCCTCTCACGCCCCACCCACACCTCTCCCCTCTCGCCCCACCCACACCTCTCCCTCTCACGCCCCACACCTCTCCTCTCACCTCACCTCCCCTCTCACGCCCTTTGATACACCTCTCCCCTCTCACGCCCACCCACACCTCTCCCTCTCACGCCCCCACCCACACCTCTCCCCTCTCACGCCCACCCCACACCTCTCCCTCTCACGCCCCACACATCTCTCCCCTCTCACCCCACACCTCTCCCCTCTCCGCCCCCACACCTCTCCCTCTCACGCCCCACCCACACCTCTCCCCTCTCACGCCCCATTGATACACCTCTCCCCTCACGCCCCACCCACACCTCTCCCTCTCACGCCCCACCTCTCCCCTCTCACGCCCCCACCCACCTCTCCCCTCTCACGCCCCACCACACCTCTCCCCTCTCACGCCCCACCTCTCACCCACACCTCTCCCCTCTCACGCCCCACACCTCTCCCCTCTCACGCCACCCACACCTCTCTCCCTCTCACGCCCCACCACACCTCTCCCCTCTCACGCCCCACCCACACCTCTCCCTCTCACGCCCCACCCACACCTCCCCTCTCACGCCCCACCCACACCTCTCCCTCTCACGCCCCACCTCTCCCCTCTCACCCACCCACATCTCTCCCCTCACGCCCCTTTGACCCCACCTCTCCCTCTCACGCCCCACCCACACCTCTCCCCTCTCGCCCCCCTGATACACCTCTCTCCTCTCACGCCCCACACACCTCTCCCTCTCACGCCCCTTGATACACCTCTCCCCTCTCGTCCCACCCACACCTCTCCCTCTCACGCCCCACCCACATCTCTCCCTCTCACGCCCCTTTCATACCTCTCCCTCTCACGCCCCACCCACACCTCTCCCCTCTCACGCCCCTTTGATACCTCTCCCCTCTCCGCCCCACCCACCTCTCCCTCTCACGTCCCACCCCACACCTCTCCCCTCTCACCCCACCCATACCCTCTCCCCTCTCACGCCCCAATGATACACCTCTCCCCTCTCACGCCCCACCCACCCACCTGTCCCCTCTCACGCCCCTTTGATACCTCTCCCCTCACGCCCCACCCACACACCTCTCCCGTCCCACGCCCCTTTGATACACCTCTCCCCTCTAACGCCCCAGCCACATCTCTCCCTCTCACGCCCCTTTGATACACCTCTCCCCTCTCACCCCACACCTCTCCCCTCTCACGCACCACTCACACAACTCTCCCTCTCACGCCCCTTTGATACACCTTTCCCTCTCACGCCCCACCCACCTTTCCTCTCCCCTCTCACGCCCACCACACCTCTCCCCTCTCACGCCCAACCCACCTCTCCCCTCTCACGCCCCACACACCTCTCCCCTCTCACGCCCCACCCGCACACCTCTCCCCTCCCAAGCTCCTTTGATACACCTCTTCCCTCTCACGCCCCAGCCACACACCTCTCCCCTCTCGCCCCACCACACCTCTCCCTGTCACGCCCCACTCACCTCTCCCCTCTCACGCCCCACCCACACACCTCTCCCCTCCCACGCTCCTTTGATACCTCTCCCCTCTCAGGCCCCACCCACACCTCTCCCCTCTCACGGCCCCACTCACACCTATCCTCTCTCACGGACCACCCTCACACCTCTCCCCTCCCACGCTCCTTTGATACACCTCTCCCCTCTCACGCCCCACCCACACACCTCTCACCTCTCACGCCCCACCCACACATCTCTCCCCTCTCACGCCCCTTTGATACACCTCTTCCCTCTCACGCCCCACCCACACACCTCTCCCCTCTCACGCCCCACCCACACATCTCTCCCCTCTCACGCCCCACCCACAGCTCTCCCCTCTCACGACCCACCCACACATCTCTCCCCTCTCACCCCACCCCACACCTCTCCCCTCTCCGCCCCTTTGATACACCTCTCCCTCTCACCCACCCACATCTCTCCCGTCTCAGGCCCCACCTCTCCCCTCTCACGCCCCTTTGATACACCTCTCCCCTCTCACGCCCCTCCCACACATCTCTCCCGTCTCAGGCCCCACCACACCTCTCCCCTCACACGCACCTTTGATACACCTCTTCCCTCTCACGCCCCACCCACAAATCTCTCCCGTCTCAGGCCCCACCAACTCACCTCTCCCCTCTCACGCCCCTTTGATACACCTCTCCCCTCTCACGCCCCAACCACACATCTCTCCCCTCTCACGCCGCTTTTATACACCTCTTCCCTCTCACCCCCCACCCACACACCTCTCCCCTCTCACGCCCCTTTGATGCACCTCTCCCTCTCACCCACCCACACCTTCTCCCCTCTCACGCCCTTTTGATACACCTCTCCCCTCTCACGTCCCACCCGCACAACTCCTCTCTCTCACGCCCCACCCACACATCTCTCCCATCTCACGCCCCTTTGAGACACCTCTCCCATCTCACGCCCCACCCAATCACCTCTCCCCTATCACACCCCTTTGATACCTCTCCCCTCTCACGCCCCACCCACACCTCTCCCTTCTCACGCCCCACCCACACAACTCTCCCCTCTCACGCTCCACCCACCTCTCCCCTCTCACGCCTCCCACACCTCTCCCCTCTCACGCCCCAACCACACCTCTCCCTTCTCCCCCACCCACACCTCTCCTCTCACATCACCCACATCTCTCCCTCCCACGCCCTTTGATACCTCTCCCCTCTCACGCCCCACCCAAACACCTCTCCCCTCTCACGCCCCAACCACACACCTCTCCCCTCTCACGCCCCACCCACACACCTCTCCCCTTTCACGCCCCATCCACACATCTCTCCCCTCTCACACCCCACCCACACACCTCTCATCACTCATGCCCCATTGATACACCTCTCCCCTCTCACGCCCCACCCAACCACCTGTCCCCTCTCCCGCCCCTTTGATACCTCTCTCCTCTCCCACCCCACACCTCTCCCCTCTCACGCCCCTTTGATACCTCTCCCCTCTCACGTCCCACCCCACCTCTCCCCTCTCACGCCCCAAACACACATCTCTGATTGGCTGGGTGGAGGGAGGTGATGTGCTTCTACAGGAGCTGATTGGCTGGGTGGAGGGAGGTGATGTGCTACAGGGAGCTGATTGGCTGGGTTGAAGGAGGTGATGTTAGCTGATTGGCTGGGTGGAGGGAGGTGATGTTAGCTACAGGAGCTGATTGGCTGGGTTGAAGGAG
>NW_026111147.1:0-15000 GCF_024679095.1 Eriocheir sinensis | reverse complement strand
TTATTATTATTATTATTATTATTATTATTATTATTATTATTATTATTATTATTATTATTATTATTATTATTATTATTATTATTATTATTATTATTATTATTATTATTATTATTATTATTATTATTATTATTATCATTATTATTATTATTATTATTATTATTATTATTATTATTATTATTATTATTATTATTATTATTATTATTCCAGTTCTTCTTCTTCTTCTTCTTCTTCTTCTTCTAATTGTTCTTCTACTTCTTCTTCTTCTTCTACTTCTTCTTCTTCTTCTTCTTCTTCTTCTTCTTCTTCTCCTTCTTCTCCTTGTTATCATGACACATGACACATGACAATATATATAAATGGAAGTTCAGAAGTAGCCTTCGCATTCTCTTAGTACAAAGCCTCCAATGAACGATTGCAAAGAAATAAATGAACGTCTAAAAACTGATAAAATCAGGGTTGGTGATTTTTTTTAAATAAAAAAAAATCTGAATTTTTTCTCTTTAAATCATTTTTTTTAATTTAAATCAGATTTTTTTAGTTTTCTTTTATTAATCAGCATAAAAATTTGTATATATATATATATATATATATATATATATATATATATATATATATATATATATATATATATATATATATATATATATATATATATATATATATATATATATATATATATATGTGTGTGTGTGTGTGTTTTGTTTTTTTACAACAAAGGAGGCAGCTCAAGGGCACAAAAAAATAATAATAATAAAAAAAAGCCCGCTACTCGCTGCTCCCAAAAAAGAAACAAAAGAGGTGGCCGAAAGCAAGATCAAATACGTCCTGATACCCTCCTCTTGAAAGAGTTCAAGTCGTAGGCAGGAGGAAATACAGATGAAGGAAGATTGTTCCAGAGTTTACAAGCGTGAGGGATGAAAGAGTAAAGATGCTGGTTAACTCTTGCATAAGGGTTTGGACAGTATAAGGATGAGCATGGTAGAAAGTCGATTGCTGCGGGGCCGGGGGAGGGGGTGAGGCATGCAGTTAGCAAGTTCAGAAGAGCAGTCTGCGTGGATATATCGATAGAAGATAGAAAGAGAGGCAACATTGCGGCGGAATTTAAGAGGTGAAGACTATCAGTATGAGGAGGAGGCTGATGAGACGAAGAGCCTTAGCCTCCACTCTGTCCAGAAGAGCTGTGTGGTGGAGCCCCCCACATGAGATGCATACTCCATACGAGGGCGGACAAGGCCCTGTATATGGACAGCAACTGTGCAGGGAGAAGAACTGGCGGAGACAGTACAGAACGCCCAGCCTCGAGGAAGCTGGTTTAGTAAGAGATGAGATATGAAGTTTCCAGTTGAGATTTTGAGTTAAGGATAGACCGAGGATGTTTAGTGTTGAGGAAGGTGATAGCTGGGTGTTGTCAAAGAATAGGGGATAGTTGTTTGGAAAATTGTGTCGAGTGGATAGGTGGAGAAACTGTGTTTTTGAGGCGTTGAAGGACACCAGGTTCTTCTTGGCCCAGTCGGAAATAATAGTAAGGTCTGAGGCTAAACGTTCTGCAGCATCCAGCCTTGAGTCGTTAATTAAGTTCCTGTATGGTGGGTCTTCTATTAAACGAAGTTGAGTAATGCAGAGTGGAGTCATCGGCGTAGGAATGGATAGGAAAGTTCGTTTTGGAAAGAAGATCATCAATGAACAACAGAAAAAGAGTGGGAGATAGGACAGAACCCTGTGGGACACCACTGTTAATAGATTTATATATATATATATATATATATATATATATATATATATATATATATATATATATATATATATATATATATATATATATATATATATATATATATATATATATATATATATATATATATATATATATATATATATATATATATATATATATATATATATATATATATATATATATATATATATATATTTATGTGTGTGTGTGTGTGTGTGTATATATATATTCTATACATTAGCTTAAAACACATTTTGGAGTGTTTTTACAGCATGCTGCATCATCTCTCACTTGGTTACAATGTGCTTGAACCTGTCAAGCAGCCAAGTAGCCAATGACCAGGATTGCATCATCTCTCTCAGGCTCTGTCCTGTTCCTCTTACATCATGTTAGGACATACCCGGACTTGTGCCACCGTGTAGTAGTTTGACTGTTTAGGTGTTGCAGGCCAGCCACTCATTCCTGAGCTAACAGCAAGAGCGTAGAGATGTCACTGACCACAAGGATTAATGTATCTCGTAGGAAGAGTGGTCCAGTGTGGGAACATTTTAACAGAATTCCTTTAAAGTCTGGGAAAGCATGGAGAGCTATATGCAAACAGTGTAAACTGGAGTTACAAGGAATAGCAGCAAGACTGAAAACAACCAAATTTATTGTCTTAAGAATTAAAATCCTTATTTTTTAAAGATTTTGAATTTCGATTTCAAAGAATTTTTATGAACTACTTTCAAAGAAGTGTATCATTATTTTTCAGAGACCGCTTTTACAGTATAAATTCAATGTGCTTTTGTTTTAAATACAGCACATAATAATTTTCTTTTTTAAATTAATTACTTCAGGAAATAAGTATAGTTCATTATAAGTAAACCTCTTTGATTTCCTTTTTTCAATAGCATGTGGAAGTTTTTGTTATACTGTATTGTAAAAGGATGTGCTTAATATTCTATTCCTCAGAAACAAGTACAGTTCTTTACAAGTAAAACACTTTGATTTAATTTTTTAATGGAATGTGGATTTTTTTTTTTTTGTATTGTAAAAGGAAGCTTGTAGTGTTCTATTCCTCAGGAATATATAAAGCAGGTGTTAGTATGTTTTTTTTTATATATTTTTCCTTTACATTACATGTTGGTTTGGGCAGAAGTAAATAACTGATTTAAATCAATGATTTTTTTTTAAATCGTTTGATTTAAATCTTGATTTAAATCACTGATTTAAATCATCATGATCTAATTCGGCCAACCCTGAATAAAATAAAACAATAATATGTTAATAGATGAAATAACAGCCATGAACTGTGAAAACAAGGAATCGAGTAATTGGAGAACATACTACAATAGGCTAACGTACGCGTTCCCTCTTGAAAACGATAAACAAATATATACACCTCTGAAAACTAAAGTCACCTAGAAATGATAACAAAGAACAAAGCAATAAATAACATAAAGCGATAACACCAAGAAAATAGGAAATTAATATAAACCCGGCCGAACTTCCCTCAAGGTGAGACTGTCCACAGGTGTTTCCCTTGACCACCTGCTTCAGTGTGCTTCCATAGGTGGGCAGGAAGGCTGTGTCGCTGTTGTTCCGGTAACTAACTAAGCTTTTGGTGAGCCAGGTCGAGGGTTATTTGAGATCACGGGGTCCTGGGTGATATGAGGTCAGGTTGTGGACACTGCAGAGGTCAGGAGTCGTGTATTGGGGTCAGCATTGGCAATGGTTAAATCAAATTGATTTAATCATATGATTAAATCATTGATTTTTTTTTAATAAAAATCATTATTTTATTATTATTTTATTTTGACTAAAAGCATTCCATAAGTTAAATGATGTGCTCCAAAGATGGTAAAGTAAAACAACCTATTCATGTGCAATGATTTATTTATTCTCTTCAAGTATATACTAAAAATCCTACATTATTATATCCTCTTGCGGAAATGTTGCCAACTTGCCATATGTTTTTTACTAGGTAAAAAATCATCCTCCTTTAGTCTTTACTAACTTGGCAGGCAATGTATCATAATAACAACCAAGGTTAGCAACCAAACCGTAACAGAATAAAATTCGATATTCTTCTCTATGGTAATAATATGCTGTCATGAAAATGGCAGCCTCAGGCAACTCTGTCTGTCCTAAACCTGGTCCTGCACCATCCACAAACATGTATTGAACAGGCATGTGTCTGAATCCTTGACTGTGCTCAGACTTAAGAGCCGTAAACACTTAAACTTAAAGTAACCCATGGAGACTTTTAAGTCACTCAGCAGGATATATATATATATATATATATATATATATATATATATATATATATATATATATATATATATATATATATATATATATATATATATATATATATATATATATATATATATATATATATATATATATATATATATATATTAAAAAAAAAAACATTTTTTTATTTTTTATTAAAAAAAATCACCAACACTGATTGGGGTAATTTTCGGGTGTTTTAGGAAGTTTAAATGAGCCGCTGTGTGTGTGTGTGTGTGTGTGTGTGTGTGTGTGTGTGTGTGTGTGTGTGTGTGTGTGTCTCTCTCTCTCTCTCTCTCTCTCTCTCTCTCTCTCTCTCTCTCTCTCTCTCTCTCTCTCTCTCTCTCTCTCTCTCTCTCTCTCTCTCTCTCTCTCTCTCTCTCTTTATTTAAACATCAAGATACACTGGTATACATAAGACAAAAGGGGCGGGGAAATTGTCTCCATGCTAAAGACAACCTCTGTCTTGAGGTCGCCTATCCTAAAGCATTGTCTCGCCTAATGTCACTTGTGTTGTGTTGTGCTCAGGCGGATGTGACTAGGGCGGGTAAAAGCGACACCAGGCATGAGCCGCCACCTTCACCTGCTGGGTGTTCATTGCCCTAACGCCCACCTCACCCGTGAAGGCGTTCCACAGGTGGGCCGTGGCACTCGTAAAGGCCCTCTCTCTCTCTCTCTCTCTCTCTCTCTCTCTCTCTCTCTCTCTCTCTCTCTCTCTCTCTCTCTCTCTCTCTCTCTCTCTCTCTCTCTCTCTCTCTCTCTCTCTCTCTCTCTCTCTCTCTCTCTCTCTCTCTCTCTCTCTTTTTTTTTTTTATTTAAACAAATTTTTACAAAAAAAAGGAGGCTCAAAATTACACTTTTTAGGTATAATTATTCTAAGAGCCTGCGTATGGGACAAATTGAATTGTCGAATGTTTGAAACATACAAGCATACAAATACAAAATACGAAAAAGTAAAGAAAAACATGTAAAAACAATATGGAATAGTGTCAGTTTGTCACTTCATATTTATAGTTTATAGCACTAGCGCACTTGGGTGTCCCTCACGCCACCTGTGAGCAGCCAGCTTTACCTGCTGCGTGCTCATGTTCTCCACTTGGGGAGTGGCTGCCGTGAACATGTTCCACAGGCGTGTGGTCCTGGCTGTATATGTGCGCTGGTGCTGCCTGGAGTGTGAGTCTGAGCAGCGCGTGGAGGAGCCTCAAGCTGCTGAGGTGGGAACCCCCTGCACCTGGGCTTTGTGACACACCACCAGTGCTGAGACATCACGGCGGTGCTCCAGCGATGTCACAGTGGTGAACGACTCCTCCAGGTGCTCGCTGGCCTCCACCAGACGCAGTGCTCGTCGCTGCACTGCGTCGAGCCTCTGCATGTGGGTGGCAGCACTCGTCATCAGCACAGGGCACCGTACTCCAGATACGGACGTATCTGTGCCTTGAAGAGTGAGGATGCCCCGTGGGTCGAGGATCCCGCTACTCGTCGCAGGGCAGAGACTCGCCGGGAGGCCTGGCGGGCAACAGCTCGGACGTGGAGGTCGAAGCGCAGGCTTTGGTCCACAGTCACTCCCAGGACCTTGATGTGGCCCTGGAGGGGCAGACTCGTGCCTCAAGACGCAGCTCGCCTGAGACTGCTCGAGAGGCGTCTGGGGACCGTGAGATGACCATGGCCTGCGTCTTCTCCGGGGCGAGGTGACCTGCCACTCCTCTCCCCACTGCTCCACTAGACTGAGCTGCCTGTTGATCTCCTCGACGGCGCGCTGGCTGTCAGGGCGGCAGTAGCAGGAGAGTGTGCAGTCATCGGCATACGCTGACACTGCCGATAGCTGCCGGAGGAGATCGTCGATATATATGTTCCACAGGATTGGGCCAAGCACGGAACCCTGTGGAACTGAGGCATGCACTGGTGAAGGCCTTGATGACTGCCCGTTGATCACCACCTGAAGGGTCCTCCCCTGGAGGTAATCCTTGAGCAACATCAGTAGGGCACCCTGGACACCTTTGGCGCGAAGCTTCTCAATGAGCCCCGCGTGCCAAACCCTGTCAAAGGCTCCAGCAATATCCAGGGCTACCACGAGTGTGTCCAGGCCTTCATCCAGTGCGTCTTGCCAATCCTTGGAGAGGAGGAGGAGGAGGTCCGCGGTGGACCGGCCAGGCCTGAAGCCAAACTGTCTATCTGAGAGGAGATGGCTTTCACTCAGATGCTGACAGATGACTGCAGCCACCTCTCTCTCTCTCTCTCTCTCTCTCTCTCTCTCTCTCTCTCTCTCTCTCTCTCTCTCTCTCTCTCTCTCTCTCTCTCTCTCTCTCTCTCTCTCTCTCTCTCTCTCTCTCTCTCTCTCTCTCTCCTTTATTTTTGTCACTCTTCTTATGTTTGTTTGTTCATTTCGTTATTTGTTTGTTTGTTTTTCTTTCTTTCTTATTTTCTTTCCTTCTTTCTTTCTTTCTTTTTCTCTTTTTCTTTCTTTCTTATTTTCTTTCCACTACTACTACTACTACTACTACTACTACTACTTCTACTACTACCACTACTACTACTACTACTACCACTACTACTACTACTACTACTACTACTACTACTACTACTACTACTACTACCATTACTACTACTATAGTATAAACAAAGTGTTTCATTCCGCCTATACTCTCGCGAACGTCAGTGTGACACTTGCGCATTGTTAGTTCGTGATTGCATGAAGATCAACTTTATATTCAGATTGATATGTTTGAATGTTTGTGTTTACAAAAACCCTCAAGCCCTGCCTCTTACATGCACCGCACACATGCCGATTTGCATGATTAATACACCACAGAAGATAACGAAAGAACAGCTTGTACATCAAACAGTATAGTCTGATCATACTCGGACGATTTTTAGCCTTTCAGACACCCGTATTTCATCTCATTCAGGTACATAAAGTGACATATGGCTCTGCTTTGCACTTGCAAAGCCAGATGTCTTTTAATATACCTGAAATGAGAGTTATTATATTAATTTGAAAAATCATAGATCGTTCGAGCCTGATGTGACTGTTATTTGATACAAGCTTGTCTTTCCGTGTGTATGTTAGATTATTATACGATGCAAACGGCTGAGTTTTTTACTAAAATATCAATATATTATTGAAAAATCAGCTTAAAATTATCACAACAGTTGATTTTCACGAATTTACGAGGTAGGAATGCGCAGGTGCCACATCTATGAAAATTCCCTTTTTGGTGAACAGATGAAATGAAAGACTATACCACTACTACTACTACCTCCACTACTATCAGCACTACTACTACTACTACCTCCACTACTATCAGCACTACTACTACTACTACTACCTCCACTGCTATCAGCACTACTACTACTACTACTACTACTACTACTACTACTACTACTACTACTACTACTACTACTACTACTACTACTACTACTACTACTACTACTACTACTACTACTACTACTACTACTACTACTACTACTACTACTACTACTACTACTACTACTACTACTACTACTGCTACTACTACTACTACTACTACTGCTACTACTACTACTACTACTACTACTACAACTATTATTACTGTTGCATAATTGTGCTTTAATTTCTTGAAAGTTACAGAAGAAAAATATAAAGAGACACAACCGGCATGAAATGTTTGTCCATACACTGTAAAGGCAGTCAGATATACATTTTTTTTGTCAAAGTGTTGTTTTTCATTGGCAGTAACCGGAAAATATACTCGTCAGCATGTTTTTTCGTTAGTTTGTTTGTCATCAGTGTGTGTGTGTGTGTGTTTAATTTAGTTTTCTGTTTTGTAATTACTTTTATTATTATTATTATTATTATTATTATTATTATTATTATTATTATTATTATTATTATTATTATTATTATTATTATTATTATTATTACTGCTACTACTACTACTACTATTATCATTATTATTTTTATTTTTATTCCCATTATTACCATCATTATTACCATCTTTACCATTGCTGCCATGACCACCTTATCCTATACGTTCCTTTAGTTTTCTAACTGTATCCTTCAATGGTACTGTTTATTAATGATCGTTTTCCCGTCCAGCAGAGTGTCGTGGCACAAGGACAGTCAAACACACAGGCACATGAGTAGAGCAGGCCAGAAGTACCATGCAAGGACGCGACAGAAAGGTCAGTCATACTTTTATTTTATTCTTTGGTGATCTTGGAGTTACTACCACCACCACAAATCCCGCCACTACTGCTAATGCTAATGCTACTACTACTACTACTACTACTACTACTACTACTACTTATGCAAGAATTAACCAGCATCTTCACTCTATCATCCCTCACGCTGGTAAACTCTGGAACAATCTTCCTTCATCTGTATTTCCTCAGCCTACGACTTGAACTCTTTCAAAAAGGGTATCAGGACACCTCTCCTCCCGAAATTGACCTTTCTTTCGGACACCTCTTTTGATTCTTTTTGGGAGCAACGAGCAGCAGGCTTTTTTATTATTATTTTTTGTGCCCTTGAGCTGTCTCCTTTGTTGTAAAAAAAAAATACTACTACTACTACTACTACTACTACTACTACTACTACTACTACTACTACTACTACTACTTCTACGTCTATTAGTACTAATACTATTACTACTATTACCGCTACTTCTACTACTACTACTACTACTACTACTACTACTACTACTACTACTACTACTACTACTACTACTACTACTACTACTACTACTTCTACTTCTATTAGTACTACTACTATTACTACTACTACTGCTACTTTTTTTACAGAAAAGACAGTTCAAGGGCGTGAAGAAACAATACAATAATGAAAAAAAAAGCCCGCTACTTACTGCTCCCGAACAGAGTACATAGGAGTGGCCAAAAAAACGATCAATTTCGGGAGGAGAGGTGTCCTGATACCCTCTTCTTGAAAGAGTTCAAGTCGTAGGCGGGAGAAGTACAGATGAAGGAAGATTGTTCAGGTTTACCAGCGTGAAGGTTGAAAGAGAGACGATAGTGGTTATGTCTTGCATAAGGGGTTTGGACAGTATAGGGATGAGCTTGATTAGAAAGTCGTGTGAGGCGAGGCCGCGGGAGGGGGGGAGGCATGCAGTTAGCAAGTTCAGAAGAGCAGTTAGCGTGAAAATAACAATAGAAGATAGAAAGAGGCAACATCGACGGAATTTAAGAGGAAGAAGACTATCAGTAAGAGGAGGAGGCTGATGAGACGAAGAGCCTTTGACTCCTCTGTCCAATACGTAGAGCTGTGTGAGTGGAGCCCCCCACACGTGAGATGCATACTCCATACGAGGGCGGACAAGGCCCCTGTATATACTACTACTACTACTACTACTACTACTACTACTACTATTATGACTGAAAACCGGTTAGTCTTTTCTGTGACCTTGGCAAATAGCCGTGATGGGAGCCCGATGATACGTTTAAGAATAAATGAACTTTTATCTCGCTCTGCCAATCAAGGTGTGTGTGTGTGTGTGTGTGTGTGTGTGTGTGTGTGTGTGTGTGTGTGTGTGTGTGTAAGTAAGTAAGTAAGTAAGTAAGTAAGTAAGTAAATATTTATTGCCTTTAAAATATAAGAATATTGTTATATATAAACATAACATAAAACATGGCAATGGCACAGCCTGTCAAGCCGAAGCTTCCCGACAGACATGGAATTATATTATTTTATTTAATGTTTACATTGGCACAAAATTGGTACCTAATATATTATTAACTAACGTATAGAACAATAAGAATAATTATAATAATATGTTGCTGAGAATAACAATTACAATATCAATTATAATAATAATAATAATAATAATAATAATAATAATAATAATAATAATAATAATAATAAACATTATACTTGTGAAACTAAGTTCATACCACACACTACATTTGATTACTATTTTGACAATTATATAAATAAGTTTTCACAGATTTTTTTAAATGGATAAATTTATATGATTGAGAAGAGTCTTAATATGTAGAGGCAATGAATTCCACATTCGGGGACCTGAGTATAATATACTGTGCTTAAGAGAAGTTCTGAACTGTGGACATATGATATTGATATAATTACATCTAATGTTGTATGATGTGTGTACCAGTCTGAAGGCTGACCTCCACAATACTGTGTAAGGCACTTGTAAATGCTTAACAATAAAAAATATTTATGAATATTTGGAAAACTAAGAAAATTTTGTGTATTAATTATATTTCGTGTTGACTCAAACCTACTCATATAGAATATACACCTAAAACTTTTATTTTGAGCTACTGATATTCTCTTAATGAAGGACTGCCAAGTACAGGCCCAGACTGATACACAGTAGGTGAGATGGGGATAACAAAGTGTGTAATAAATACTAGTGAGGGATTCAGGTGTGAGATTATTGCGGACTCTGTATAACATACCGCACATCCTTGCTAATTTATTTGTGACAAATGAAATATGTTGATTCCAATTCATATTCTCATCTATGTAAACACCCCAAAATTTTGTGAAATTTACTCTGTCTAATGTGTTTCCCTCTATGGTTATAGGAGGAATGTTATATTGTAATGAACGATTTTGAAAAAAATATGTAATTAGTTTTTGCAATATTCAGACTCAATTCATTAATTGTAGTACAATAATTATTTTTCTAGTTCTGTAACTAAATTTATATGAAGATCGTTAATGGTTACATTATCTAATAAAGATTTGTATCGTCAGCATAAATCGCATATTTGAATTTAAAACTTACATTAACAATGTCGTTTATATAGATGAAGAGTATCGGTCCTAATATTGACCCATGCGGTACACCCTTGTTGATTGCCCTAAAGAAGAATACGTGGCGTTGCAATATACAGCTTGTGACCTATTGGTTAAATAACTTTCAAATAGTTTTAAGGGACTACCTCTAACGCCATAGTGACTTAGCTTACTCAATAAAATTTTGTGATTCAGTGTATCGAATGCCTTAGATAAATCTAAAATATTCCAATTAAATAATGTTTCTTTTCTAAATACTGATATACATTAGATATGAACTGTAAAATAGCTGTTTCTGTGGAACGACCTGCCCTAAACCCATGCTGGTAGTCTGTGAGTAGATTATTGTTTTCAAAAATTTACAAGACGGGAAGTAATAACTTTTTCAAAACCTTGCTAAATGCTGGAAGTATTGAAATAGGTCTATAGTTTTAATATCGGATCTACTGCCTGATTTAAGTAGTGGTACAACTTTGGCTTTTTAAGTGCATCCGGAAATATTCAGTTTTTAACATCAGATTCACTATGTGTTAATGGAATGGATATATTATTAGCTGTGCGTTTCAAAACAATTGGAAATATCATCAAATCCGGAGAAGAAGTTTTAAATACCGTAATATATTTTTCAATTTCTAAGTTTGTGGCAGGAAATAAATACATAGAAAATTGGGAGAGTTGTAAATAATTTAAAATTCATTACCTACAGTTTCTGCTGCTTGCTGACTTGCTTTCAAAAATGTTCATTAAATTTATCTGGAATGTTATAACAAATTGATCGTAGCTCAATTTCACTGTTTTACCATCTGTAGATCTACCTAATAAGTTATTTATTGACTTCCAGTGAGACTTAGGGTTGCCTGGGCTAGCTAATAGTTGGTCTTGGTGATACTTAGTCTTTGCTTCTTTTAAAAGTGATGTTAGTCTATTTCTGAAAGCCCTATATTGATCTAAAAAAGTTAAAGTCCATTTATATGCTAGTTTTTCAAGTCTATGTTTTCTCTAATGCTCTTCTTTAATGCTGGAGTAATGTGTGGACTGCGATTATTTTTTACTAACTTTAATTGTTTTCTTAGGAAGCAATTATCATAATTTATTTTGAAATTGTTGTAAAATAGATTATAGGAGTTGTTAGGACATGTACAGTTTATGACATCAGACCAATCTGTGTGAAAGTGCAGCACTAAATGTGTCTAAAGCTTCCTGGGTGAACGTTCTTTTCGTTATGAATGTGGGAGGAGATGGAATATTATTACATTTAAATAAAGATATCACTGGAAAATGATCAGTAATATCAGTTTTGATTACATAATCTCCTACGTTGTTCTCAACACATGTGGACCAAATGTGATCTATAAGGGTGGCGGATGTGGCCGTAACTCGTGTTGGCAGGGTTGTCAGTGGAAACAGGGAATAACTATACATTAAATTCATAAGGTCCTGAATGTTATCGTCATTATTATGTAATAAATTCATATTTAAATCTCCAAAAATAAATATTTCACTAGGATTTTTATCTTTTGCAGTAGTTAAAATTTCATTGAGAACATTAAGAAAATTGTTCACATTACCTTGAGGAGGTCTATATGTACATATAAATAAAAATATTTTACCATTAAATTTTACTTCCACTGCCACACTCTCAATAAATGTTTCCATTCGACTGAATTCAATTACTTTATGACCTGTGTACCTGTTCGAGACGTAAACAGCCACACCCCCACCATACCTGTTCCTGTTATTTGTGAACATTTCATATGCTGTCAAAGAATACAATGTAGAAATGCCTGCGTCGAGCCTGGTTTCAGTGAAACCAAGCACGTCATAAATTACATTGTCAGACAGTACAGTGTCTTTGAAATATTGGAAATTGGTGGATATGGATCTTACATTCAGTGTTAATAAATTAAAATCACTATTGTTACAAAGAGAAGATAAATTATCAGGAAAAATATATTCAGATTTAGGAAAGTTAATGTTTCTAGATCTTATATAAAACTGATTGACATCGATATCATTGTTATAATTGTTATCTTGCACACTTAAGGGATCAAAGCTTTCATAAATTTCTTGCCTGAATATTTCATCGAAATTAAAAACATCCATCAAATCTTCATCAGAAACATTATTAAAGGAAACATGTAGTTATCTAGCGTAGTAGTAGTAGCAGTAATGGTAGTAGGGCAGCAGTGGTAGAAGTAACAACAGTAGCTGAAGTAGTAGTAGTAGTAGTTGTAATAGTAATAGTAGTAGTAGTAGTAGTAACAAATGTACGGAAGTGGGGTTGCCTCAGTGGGGGACTGGAAGTGGGGGTTGGGGGGTGGGGGGTTACGGGAGTGGGGTAATTGAAGTGGGGTTGGGGGGTCATGGGGGGTTACGGAAGTGGGGGTAATGGAAGTGGGGGGACTGGGGTTGGGGGTCAGCGGGGGGGTTACGGAAGAGGGGGTATCTGCCCCCCATCTCTTTACCTTTTCACTCCCCCCCTCACCCCCTCTAGGACAAGCGTACGGAAGCGAGAGGTGAGTAGGGTGCCCAGCAGGAGGGGGGTGACGGGAGAAGGGTGCTTGAAGGGTTAAGATAAGATCTTGGACCCTCGAATGACCACGAGAGGGGGTCAGCTGAGGGTTCTTGAAGAGTTAAGATAAAATCGTGAGCTCGAGTGACCACAAGATTATAATCACAGAAAAAGGTTAAAGACATTAGGTTAATGACCAGGCTGGAATATGTCCCGCGCACCTGTTCCCGGTGTCTTATCTTTCTTCTCATACACACACACACACACACACACACACACGCACACACACGCACACACACACACACACACACACACACTCACGCACACACACACACACACACACACACACACACACACACACACACACACACACACACACACACTCACACAAGTTAAGATCGAGATCTCGAGTGACCCCAAGATTACAATCACGGAAAAAGGTTAAAGACATTAGGTTAATGACCAGGCTGGAATATGTCCCGCGCACCTGTTCCCGGCGTCTTATCTTTCCCTCCTTCCCACTGACGCGCATACACACACACACGCACACACACACACACACACACACACACACACACACACACACACACACACACACACACACACACACACACACACACATCTGGTCTTACGAGATAAAATCGCGGAAAAATGGATCGATGACATCTCCATGTATCTGAGGCCACGCCTATTGAAGTCTTAATGATTCAAGTCATTACAATAAACCTCAGGTTATTAAGGACTGACCGAGAACACACATGCTTGCGCGCACACGCACATGCCTACACACACACACACACACCCCCACACACACACACACACACACACACACACGGGCGCACACACACACACACACACACACACACACACACACACACACACACACACACACACACACATCTGTTCAGGCGAGATAAAAATCACGGAAAAAAATGTTCTCCATGTATACAGGCCCATATCTGGTCTTCAAACCTTAATGATTCAAGTCATTACAATAAACCTCGGGTCATTAAGGACTGACCTGAGGAACACACACACACACACACACACACACACACACACACACACACACACACACACACACATGTACAAACGAACACACAATGTCGAAGGGTATTTATGGACGTCAAGCCAACGAGCACTTCACAGGCTCTCAAGGCGGTCTCGGGTCAAGAGGTCTCCTGTTCTTGTTTCCCGTAAACATGAGGACCCCTGTACACCCCTGTATCAAATGTTCATGGTGTAATAATTACTTCCCGTTGTCCGCACTCGCAGCTCATAGGGCGGCCTGCCTTCCAGAGGGCCTTGGGACTGGATCGAAAGATATATCTACTAGAAACAATGGTAAGTACTTAAATGTTTGCGTTACTTTATATGATTGTCATAAAAAAACAGTAGCAGATGTGGATGACGGGAGGGAGGTAGAGAGCTGGGCAGCATGGTCAATATCGACTTTAGTCTTTCTATCTTTTTTCAGAAGAGACGTCGTCGACTAGCTCTGACCGATCAGATGTCGGTTTCTCTCAACCAGACCCAAGCGATATTGGAAGTTGTTCTCCACAGGCGGGTCTCAGCGACGAAGCCAGTCAAAACCAAAGGTAGGTCAAAACCTAATATCTTCTGAAATGCAATATTGTTAAAATGTGTTTTACAAGAGACACATTTTCCATATTGTATTTTAAGTGTCACAGTAAAATATGTGCGGGATAGAGGGGTTCA
>NW_026111146.1:0-32213 GCF_024679095.1 Eriocheir sinensis | reverse complement strand
CCTATTGCTTGAACACACAAGTTTTACAAACGTGTTTGTATCTGTAATTTTTCCTCGTATTCGGGTCAAGGTGGACTGAAATTCACATATTTTACGCCAATGAGAATATACTAGTCTAGCACTTCATCGTGCATAAATGACGATACAATTCCTAATTATATCCCAAGGGAAATGTTCAAGGGAGGTCTGGAGGTACCTTGGAAATGTTAAGTTTTCTTTCGAGGATGATGTTGAGAGACGAGCATACGCCTGTGAGTCACGATTCCGATTCCGGGATATGAAAGGCAAAGTCACGCGGGCAGGCGGACGTGTTTGGTACGGACCATTTTCAACTGTACGAAAACCGAGCGGATATACGAAAACTGGGACAAAATTTCGACGAAAAAACTCGTCGAAAACCGAATCGTACGAAAACGGGGTCATACGAAAACCGAGATTTGACTTTACCACGTGCCTTTCCACCCTTCAATTTTGCCACCGCTTCTCTGACCTCATCAAGAGAGTGTGGGCTTTCGTAGATATATGGATCAGCATCCGCAACCAGCAACACACCAACTGAAAGCTGCCCACTCGGAGAGTCCGCCGTATACAACTTTTCAAAGTAATCAGCCCAACATGCCCTCTCATGCCCTCTGCCCATATATTCATACATGGCCGCCTGCTGTTCGAATGGCGCTCACCTGAGAGTGGGGCTCGCAGCGGAGCTTCTTCAGGGTTCGGTAAGCAGGTTAGTGATGGGAGAGGACATCTAGTTCATAATACAACCAGGCAGCTTAGAAGTAATTATAGGGGAGTAACAGAGGGCGGGCTAAGAATCTTCTGTACTAACAGCAGGAGCCTCAGAAACAAGATAGACTTACTAAGGGGTGAAGCTTGTTCAGAAAATTTTGACATAATAGTGATCACTGAGACATGGATAGACACTGCCAATAGAAATTTTAGATCGGAATTTGAAATAACGGGTTATCAGATGTTTCACAAAGACAGAAGGGGAAGAAGGGGAGGTGGAGTTGCGCTATATGTTAAAGACTCACTTAAATGTTTAGTTAACAATTCATTCAAAACTAACATGGATTCATAATCAGTTTGGGTGGACGTTTACAAAGGGAAAGAAAAACTAACTCTAGGATTTCTGTACAAGCCACCCAACCTTAACAGGCAGGACACTACAGGAGATTGGTAGGGCGAGTAGGAGTAAAAATGTCTGCATAATGGGGGACTTTAATTATAGGAATATAGACTAGGAAGACCTAGTGGGTGACCAGGAAGCCGAGGATTTTCTTGAAGTTATACAAGATAATTTCCTTAAGCAGGTAGTTACTGAGCCTACCAGAGGAGGTAACATATTAGACTTAGTCCTAACTAATAATGGAAACTTGCTACGTGAGTTGGAGGTGGGCGGAGAGTTAGGAAATAGTGATCACAGAACGGTTCGTTTTAGCTTAGACTGGGTGGTAACCCGCGAACCAAACCCAGTGTTAGTGCCAGATTTTAGAAGAGCAAATTACGAGGGGCTTCGAAGACATCTTGAAGGGGTAAACTGGGATAATCTAGGGATTCATGAGGGCCAGAACTGTGGGTTGGAGAGCCAGGAGAACCAGGTAGAAATGTCTTACAGTAATTTAGTTAGAGTAATAGTAGAGGGGCAAGGACAGTATATACCACAGCGAACACTTAGAAAAGAAAACAATGACCCTAAGTGGATGACTCGTGGACTAAAACACCAGATAGGGTTAAAGAAGGGAATTTATCAGAAAATAAAGAATGGTGAAACACATCTCAGGGGCCGGTATGTCGAACTATCTAGATTAGTGAAGAAAACAACAGGATAGCAAAAAGGAACTATGAGATCAAAGTAGCAAATGAGGCAAAAAGTAATCCTTAGGGCTTCTTTCAGATGTATAGAACAAAAACAAGGGAGAAAATTGGACCGCTGAAAGCAAACACAGGCGAGCTAGTGGAAAATTACGAAAATATGAGCACATTGTTGAACGACTACTTCCTTTCAGTATTCACACAGGAGGATCGAACGACTATTCCGGAAAGGGTTCAGGTGTACGAGGGCGGGGATGGCAATAAATTGAGGGATATAATCATTACCAGGCAAGTAGTTCAGGATGAGATAGATAAGCTTAAGAAGAATAACTCGCCAGGTCCTGACGGGATATTTCCGAGGGTATTAAAGGAATTTAATGATGTACTCAGTGACCCACTAACCAACATCTTTAACCCTGGACAGGTATCGTGAGCCCAAAAGTATACCACGCGCAGGCGCAAAGTCACTTTTTTTGTTTTTATGAGTAATCGGCAACTGCTTTGCGGGACTTAACACGACGTCTCGACTGTGTTTCGTGAGCTGGACTGAAGGGTGGGTGTGCCTCTCCGCACACTCCAGTCATTTATGAGTTCTGGCTTGTCGGTTCCCATATGGGAACCGCCGTACCTGGTAAGTGACAGACATTTTTTTACATAATCTCAGACTTTATTTCTAACAAGTAGCGTAATAATTCAGGTATGTGGATATGACTAGCTCACAACACGACTAGGTACTGTATGAATATATTGAGGTGTGTCCGGTGTTATATTGCTGCCATTTCTTCATAGTTTTTTTTTTGTAACTTTTTTGTTCTTTTTCAAATTGGCAATGGGTAGTCAAGGAATGAGTATGAAGGAAATTCAAGCAACAATTTTTTACTCTAATGACAGTACCAGCGATGTGGAAATTGAAGCTACTACAGAGATCGAGACAGGTGACATGAACGAAGACGAGCTGACCACTGAACGACCTGACCCCGATAACCCGTCGCCCTTATCTGACGTGACACCCACAGAAGAAAATAACTTATTCAATATTCATTATTCATTATTTCTGAACATAATTGGCTTCTAATACATGTGATTCCATATAAATGTCACTAAAAGTTAGATTAACATAGTGGTATTTTTTTTTTAACATTTTATACAGTACTATTTCATTGCTTATAGTTAGAATATATTCTCCTTTCATTAGGGAACATACTTGCAAAATTAAATATAAATCCATAAATATTTGGACACCTTAACAATCAATTTAATATGAATTAAGCGTTATCTTCAGAGGTAAAAATAAGTCCTTTTTTTCCTTTTTGCACAGATCTCCCAGGGTCAGCCTGAAGGACATCAATTTTAGACATGAATAGGGCTGATCATTCTTCTAAAAGATGTTCCGAAGTCAGGGATGTTGGATGCAAATTTACGTATTTTTCAATAACGTTTTCTTATCTATGTCACAAATGGCGAATTTTTTTTGTAAATTTTTTAATAAATTTTGATAATCACTGTAGTTTCTTGAAAACCTCACATAACATTTAAGAAAGAGTTATATTTTATTTCACAGAGATATAAAAAATAACAAATGGGAACTTTTTTTTGTCAATTTTTTAAATTTGTGGTGTACGATCGGGAACGCCATATCTGATACGCTATGAAAATATAGCGATACCTATCCAGGGTTAAGATGTCGGTAAATACTGGCTATGTGCCCAGCCTATGGAAAGTAGCTAATGTGACGCCGATTTTCAAAAAGGGGGACAGGTCAGCTGCTTCAAACTATCGCTCAATTAGCTTAACATCGGTTATAGGCAAGATGCTGGAGTTCACAATAGCCAGGAACATTCGGGAGCATCTAGAGAAACACAGCTTAATTCACGACTCGCAGCATGGGTTCACCAATCTCTTGTCCTTCTACAATAAAGTATTTGGGGCGGTAGACAGAGATGAAAATTATGATGTAATCTATCTTGATTTTAGTAAAGCGTTTGACAAAGTTCCTCACCAACGACTGTTCCTTAAATTACAGGCTCACGGAGTAGACGGTAAAGTTTTGAACTGGGTCAAGGCGTGGCTTAGCAATAGGAAGCACCGAAGAGGCGATGCTTCTGGCATTTTGCTTCAGCTCGGTGGGACGACCTGAGGATGTACTTTTCCGATTTCCCGTGGAATGATTATTGCTTCCAGGATAGAGACCCCTCTGTGTGTGCTCAGCGCATCACAGAGGTGATTGTCTCTGGAATGGAGGCATACATTCCTCGTTCTTTCTCTACTCCTCACGCTAAAAAGCCTTGGTTTAATCACGCTTGTTCTCGTGCTGTCAATGATAGAGAGGTAGCTCACAAAAGGTACCAGAGCCTTCAAACTAATGCTAATTATGAACTTTACATTTCTGCCCGAAATCGTGCCAAATCTATTCTCCGACTAACCAAAAATTCTTTCATTAATAGAAAATGTCAAAACCTTGCTTTCTCTAACTCTTCCCGTGACTTCTGGCATCTAGCCAAAAACATCTCCTCCAACTTCACTTCTTCATCTTTCCCTCCACTCCTCAGTCCTAACGGCAACACTGCCGTCTCATCTATCTCTAAGGCTGAACTCTTCTCTCAAACTTTTTCTAAAAACTCCACTCTGGACGATTCTAGGCATATTCCTCCTACTTATCCCCCCTCTGACTCCTTTATGCCTGTTATAAAGATTCTTCAAAATGATGTTTTCTATGCCCTCTGGCCTCAATCCTCAGAAGGCTTATGGACCTGATGGAGTGCCTCCAGTTGTCCTTAAAACTGTGCCTCCGTGCTGTCACCCTGCCTGGTCAAACTCTTTCGCCTCTGCCTGTCAACATCTACCTTCCTTCTTGCTGGAAGTATGCCTTCATACAGCCTGTACCTAAGAAGGGTGACTGCCCAATCCCTCAAACTACCGTCCTATTGCTTTACTTTCTTGTTCATCTAAAGCTTTTGAATCAATCCTTAACCGGAAGATTCAAAAGCACCTTTCCTCTGACCTTCTATCTGATCGCCAGTATGGGTTCCGCAAGGGGCGTTCTACTGGTGATCTCCTAGCCTTCTTAACTGACTCTTGGTCATCCTCTCTTAGCCGTTTCGGTGAAACCTTTGCTATTGCGCTGGACATATCAAAAGCTTTTGATAGGGTCTGGCACAAATCTTTGCTTTCAAAACTACCCTCCTACGGTTTCTATCCTTCTCTCTGTACCTTTATCTCCAGTTTCCTTTCTGACCGTTCTATTTCTGCTGTGGTAGACGGTCACTGTTCTTCCCCTAAATCTATTAACAGTGGTGTCCCACAGGGTTCTGTCCCATCTCCCACTCTCTTTCTGTTGTTCATTGATGATCTTCTTTCCAAAACGAACTGTCCTATCCATTCCTACGCCGATGATTCCACTCTGCATTATTCAACTTCTTTTAATAGAAGACCCACCCTTCAGGAACTTAACGACTCAAGGCTGGAGACTGCAGAACGCTTAGCCTCAGACCTTACTATTATTTCCGATTAGGGCAAGAAGAACCTGGTGTCCTTCAACGCCTCAAAAACACAGTTTCTCCACCTATCCACTCGACACAATCTTCCAAACAACTATCCCCTATTCTTTGACAACACCCAGCTATCACCTTCCTCAACACTAAACATCCTCGGTCTATCCTTAACTCAAAATCTCAACTGGAAACTTCATATCTCATCTCTTACTAAATCAGCTTCCTCGAGGCTGGGCGTTCTGTACCGTCTCCGCCAGTTCTTCTCCCCTGCACAATTGCTGTCCATATACAGGGGCCTTGTCCGCCCTCGTATGGAGTATGCATCTCATGTGTGGGGGGGCTCCACTCACACAGCTCTTCTGGACAGAGTGGAGGCTAAGGCTCTTCGTCTCATCAGCTCTCCTCCTCATACTGATAGTCTTCAACCTCTTAAATTCCGCCGCAATGTTGCCTCTCTTTCTATCTTCTATCGATATTTCCACGCTGACTGCTCTTCTGAACTTGCTAACTGCATGCCTCCCCCCCTCCCGCGGCCCCGCTGCACTCGACTTTCTACTCATGCTCATCCCTATACTGTCCAAACCCCTTATGCAAGAGTTAACCATCATCTTCACTCTTTCATACCTCACGCTGGTAAACTCTGGAACAATCTTCCTTCATCTGTATTTCCTCCTGCCTACGACTTGAACTCTTTCAAGAGGAGAGTATCAGGACACCTCCTCCCGAAAGCCTTATGCAAGAGCAACCATTCACTTCTTTCATCCTCACGCTGGTAAACCTGGGAACAATCTTCATCTGGTATTTTCTCCTGCTTCACGACTCTGAACTTCTTCGGGCAGAGAATCAGACGTACCTTTCCTCCCGAAATTAACTCTCTGATTTGGACACTCCTTTAACCTCTGTTCAGGAGCAGTGAGTAGCACATTTTTCTTTTTTTTTCTTTGCGCCCTTTGAGCCGTCTCCTTAGCTGTAAAAAAAAAAAACTCAGGAGGTACTTGTCTCTTCATTTCCAACAACGTAGCATATGCTCCCCTCTCCCTTAGCACTTCATTACAGGCCGCTGCTGCTCGAATTCATATAACACGCACCTACACTCTTTGTTCTTTGTATCTTCCACCCAGGGATTTTAACAGCCGGCATACACTATGGGAGGATAACATCATCAACCCAAGAGGAGCCACTGTCGCATCTGTAACTGAAGACCTTGAATTTATGTATATTGAACACCGGTCATCCAACACACTACCACATGCAAACTGACACAGTCAATTATTGACCGATGCTTATCTGGACTTCAGGTGTGAATAATCAGAGGATCTACATGGCAGCGACCACTACCCCATCTTCATCTCCCACTCCATCTTCCAACCGTCACCTCGATTACCGCGTTGGAATTTAGATCGGGCAGACTGGGAGCTTTTTCGAACCATGAGTCACACGGAGACGACAATTGCTGACTTTGAGACAACCGAGGCGGCAGTTACCTTTTTTACGGCACATATTCACCGAAGGGGAGAATTTATAATCCCACAGACAACGGGAAATACACCACGCCATGGTGTCATGGTGGTCTGACGAGTGCAAACACGCAGTGACTTGCCGTCACCGGGCCTTCAACCGTTACAAAAAACATATGACAGAGTTTAACCATATTGTCTACAAGAAAGCACGAGCACAAGCATGCCGGACACTGAAAGAAGCATGACGATCATTTGCCAGTTACGTATCCGCACTTAATTCACAAACACAAATGACACAGGTGTGGAAGAAGGTGCACAAAATAGCAGAAAACTTTTCATCAAGCCCACCACCTGCACTCAACAATAATATAATATCAGGGAGCGCCGAAGTCGCCGATGTCATAGCAAGATAATTTGCTGTTGTGTCTGAACGGGACTGAAGACCTCCCGAAGTACGCCGGCACTTGGAAGAACAAGAGAGACGCCAGCTACACTTCTCGTCTCCCAACTCAAAAATATACAACGCTCCTTTTTCCATGCGCGAACTACAATCAGCTCTTTCCCGCTGCAACGACACCTCGCTGGCCCCCGATAATATCTCATATGCCATGATCCGACACCTTAACTCTAACACCATGACCCTTCTGCTCCAAATATACAACAAAGTCTGGCAGACTGGGATCATACCAACTGGGTGGCACAACCATTGTACTTCCCATCCGTAAACCCAAGAAGGATGGTTCACATCCTTTACACTACCGACCCATTGCTCTAACATCCAGCCTATGCAAACTCCTGGAGAAGGTGGTAGACTTCGCCTAGTACACACCCTAGAGAGCAATGGCCACCCATTCCTTACCAGTCAGGGTTTCGGAGGATGAGATCACAGTAGACGCCCTGTGCGTCTTGAGTCAGCTATCTGCCGCCTGTTTGTAGACAGACAACATGTGGTGTGCATCTTCTTTGACCTCAAGAAGGCTTACGGCACGACATGGAGATATGGGATACTAAAGAATTTCATGACTTTGGTCTCGTGGACGGATGCCAAAGTTTATTGAGGGATTTCTTGTTAGGAATTAAGGGTTGTCCAGGAGGTGACGGTAATCCGGGAATGAAGCGGAACATCGTGAGCGAGCAACGAGCCGTCTACGTTTCATCATTACCTCTACATAACTTAAGGCCGGCACACCTCAGCCGATCCACTTCAGACCAACCTGTTGTGAAATCCTACCAACATAAGTATCCTGTATCTCGTTCCTGTTAACCCATCCGGAGGGTATTAGTACTATTGGGAGAAACAAATTGGTAACTACTTAAGGTGAGTCTTAGGTGATGCTGGCCTTACATGTGTGTTGTACAATAAATTCACAGTATAATTTCAGAACAAGTGTATAACAATCGGTAAAATAACCGGCCTAGCAACGGTCGTGTTGCCGCTTGACAGAGTAACAGACTGATTCCTCTTCAAAGAGGCGGCCTCCTTCTCTATCCACTTATCACTGCCGCCTTCTTTTAAAATTTAAAGGTCACAGCGCAAAACTAGATATGCGGTGGTATTAGTCGGCCACCTGTACGTAAACATTTGGAGCGGCTGTCCGGGTGGCAAAGAGCCAGACTTGCATATTGGGGGAACCAGTAGAGTCGAATTTGAGTTCAGGTCCCAGCCCGGAAAGGATTACCAATACTTCCTGGACAACAGGGGATATTGACATAAGCAACCTCAACCCGAAGCGGTAGTTATTATTCTTGGAAAAATTCTGTTGTCAATTCAGTGACTAATGGTGAAATAAACAGCAGAGCTAGCAGTTTCTACAGAAGGTTGAATCAAGTAGTTAGCCCGAACTACCCGAATTGAACGAGAAGTTCAAATGGAACCAAGGTTCTGCTCCGCTGGCAATAGGTTCAGGAAACCAGAGCCTGCTGAGTTTAATCCAGCGGAGGATGGTGTTAAATAAATCATCTGAACAAGACCTTGAAAACATAAACTGATATATATATATATATATATATATATATATATATATATATATATATATATATATATATATATATATATATATATATATATATATATATATATATATATATTTTTTTATTATTATTTTTACATCAAAAGACGCGGCTCAAGGGCAACAAAAGGGGTTAAAAAAGCCTGCTTCGCTGTTCCCACAAAAGTAAAAAGTAAAGAGTAACCAAAAAGAGGTCAACTTGGTGAAAGGTGTCTTGATACACTTTTCTTGAAAGAGGTCAAGTTACAGGCAGTGGGAAATACAGACAGGAACACTGTTCCAGAGTTACCAGTGAAGGCATGAAAGAATGGAGATGCTGGTTAACTCTTGCATAAGGGTTTTGGACTGTATAGGGATGAGCATGAGTAGAAAGTCGTGTGCAGCGAGGCCGCGGGAGGGGGGGAGGCATGCAGTTAGCAAGTTCAAAAGAGTAGTCAGCATGAAAATATCGATAGAAGATAGAAAGAGAAACAACATGGCGGCGGAATTTAAGAGGTAGAAGGCTGTCAGTAAGAGGAGGAGAGCTGATGAGACGAAGAGCCTTAGACTCCACTCTGTCCAGAAAAGCTGTGTGAGTGGAGCCCCCCCACACGTGAGATGCATACTCCATACGAGGGCGGACAAGGCCCCTATTTATAGAAAGCATATGTACGGGGGAGAAGAACTGGCGGAGACGATACAGAACGCCCAACCTCGAGAAAGCTGATTTAGTGAGAGAGGAGATGTGAAGTTTCCAGTTGAGATTTTTAGTTAAGGATAGACCGAGGATATTTAGTGTTGAAGAATGTGACAGCTGGGTGTTGTCGAAGAAAAGGGGATAAGTGTTTGGAAGATTGTGTCGAGTTGATAGGTGGAGAAACTGGGTTTTTGAGACATTGAAGGACACAAGGTTCCTTTTACCCCAATCGGAAATGATAACAAGGTCTGAAGTTAAGCGTTCTGCAGCCTACGGTCTGGAGTCTTGTAATTCCTGTTGAGAGGGTCTTCTGTTGAAGTGAAGCGCCCCACCAACTTGGCTCACAATGTTTTTAACAATGCAGAGAGAGAGAGAGAGAGAGAGAGAGAGAGAGAGAGAGAGAGAGAGAGAGAGAGTGGACAGGTCAGTTTGTTATGGAAAGAAGATCATTGATGAATAACAGGAAGAGAGTGAGTGATAGGATAGAACCTTGTGGAACACCACTGTTGATAGGTTTAGGGGAAGAACAGTGACCGTTTACCACCGCAGAGATAGAACGGCCAGAAAAGAAACGAGATAAAGGAAGAGAGAGAGGGATATAATGCAAAAGAGGGCAGTTTAGAAAGCAAAGACTTGTGCCAGACTCTATCGAAAGCTTTCGATATGTCTAGCGCAACTGAGAAAGTTTCACCGAAACGGCTAAGAAAAGACGACCAAGAGTCAGCTAAGAGAGCAAGAAGATCACCAGTAGAACGCCCCTTGAAGAATCTATAATGGCGACAGGGGATAGAAGGTCAGAGTGGATAGATGCTTTGAATCTTTCGGTTAAGGATTGATTCAAAAGCTCAGGATAAGCAGGAAAGTAAAGCTATAGGGCGGTAGTTTGAAGGATTGGATCGGTCACCCTTCTTAGGCACAGGCTGTATGAAGGCATACTTCCAACAGGAAGGAAAGATAGATGTTGATAGGCAGAGTAAAGAGTTTGACCAGGCAGGTGTCAGCACGGATGCACGTTTTAAGTACAATAGGAGGCATTACATCAGGTCCATAAGCCTTCTGAGAGTTGAGGCCAGAGAGGGCACAGAAAACATCACTCTTTAGAATTCAATAACGGGCATAAAGGAGTCAGAGGGGAGATGAGTAGGAGGAATTTGCCCAGAATCGTCCCTGAGGAGTTCTTACAGAACGTTTGAGAGAAGAGTTCAGCTCTTAGAGATAGATGAGACGGCGGTGCTGCCGTCAGGTTAAGGAGAGGAAGGAAAGATGAAGAAGTGAAATTGGAGGAGATATTTTGGCTAGGTGGCAAAAGTCACAGGAAGAATTAGAAAAGCAAGATTTTGTCACTTTCTGTTTATGAAAGATGTCTTGGAAGAATTAGAGGAAGCAATGTTTTGACATTTATTATTGATGAAAGAGTTTTTGTAAGTCGAAGAATAGATTTGGCACGATTCCGCTGAAATATAAAGTTCATGGTTAGCAGGAGTGCGAGGCTCTGGTACCTTTTGTGAGCTGCCCTCTATCTTTGACGAGAACTAGTGATGTCGTTGCATGTAAGCAGAACATCCAGCTTTGGGGTTGAAATTTAGGACAGAGATAGTAGGAGGAACAGAGTAGAGATTGTTGTCAGTAGCCTCAGAAACCTGTGTTTCGGTGAGGAAAAGAAGGTAAGGGTTTAGAGGAGAGACGGTGTGCCACAGAATGAAAATTAGAACGAAGACCGCGAATATTGCAGAAATTGATAAGAAAGAGGTTTGAGGAGTTATCAAGACACCCTCAAGTCGGCAGCCAGAAGGGAGTCCTCCTGGGGAATTTGTAGTGCCCCCAGGCGGGGACCTGTGGCAGACAATATAATATTGCTGGGGAGCGGCCACCACTTGAATCATCCCAAATACTTTGGAGGACGGAGTCCGTCTAAAGAGGAAGGACTACTCATATACCATATAGCCATCATTGAGGAATTAGGTACGCGCTCAGCCACCGGAAGCAATTCGGATTTGGTGTGATAGCTTTTGGCTTCATTCAGTTGAATGTGCCGTTCGTTGCATTGAATCGTAAGGACCGCTTTGGCTGGGAGTGTGCTTTTGTTTTATTTATCTGCAGATAACTAGGTATTATATCATTTACCTCCTGCTGTGAATAATTTAAGGAATTTTAATAGGTGATTTTAAAGTTAAATTTTATTAAACACATTTTTTTAAATCTTTAATTATGTCTGGATCTGGTAAGGAAAATTGAATGAGGAGGTTAACCCCAATGAGTTGACTGTTCATTACGCAGAAAAGGGGTGTTCACAAACGCAAGGTCACTATTATTATCAACACTTTAAATGAATTCAATGAAGTTATCCAGTTGTCACCTCTTTCTGTAAAAACCGATTAAAGGAAATTGAAGCTGAAATAGACCAATTCAAGAATTATGATAAAGAAATTAATAACCTAATGGAGCAATATGATTTGAGTATTCATAATGAGTACTTTTATAATGAACTTGACTCAAGTAGAATATTCAGCGCAAACCAGCACGGACTTGGATCAGTATTACGAAAGCACAAAAAGACCTTAAGTAATACTTCAGCTGATAAATTCCTGGATGTAATGACAACTTAAACCTAGGGTGAAGGAAACCTCCCTTTATTGTGAAACTTTTGAGGACAAGAAAATTATAAGTTTACTTTTAATACTTTTTAATCCAATTTAATATTGTTATTGGTTCCAGAAACAATCCTACCTGTATGGCAAATAATGGTAAACAGAAAACGGCTCATGACCAGTTCAATTACTTGAAACGGATTGTAAATTGAAGAGTTAATCACTGTGCTAAATTGAAACCTTCAAATTTTCAATTAGATTTCAAACTTCATGAAATAAATATTCAGTATACCACGGAATAAAACGTATAGAGTCTATACGTTTTATTCCGTGGTATACTGAATTATTTTTCTTTCATAAAGTTTGAGTCTCATAATTTTTTGAACATTTAGGAAGCCTTCAAGTTTTAGCACAGTGATATTTATCTCTTCAATTATAGACAACTATAGACAATGCTGTCACGAGGGAGACAGTTAAGCGAAAGAAAATCAATGTGGTAAAACTCATAAAAAAAGTTTAGTGTTTCGGAAACCTTCAAATCAGCGTCCTGACTCTCAACGACAGCAGAGAGAGAGAGAGAGAGAGAGAGAGAGAGAGAGAGAGAGAGAGAGAGAGAGAGAGAGAGAGAGAGAGAGAGAGAGAGAGAGAATCCACACATTCTACACTGACACCAAACACGAGAACCCACCATAACTCGGGATGAGGACGCTTAGGAGAGCCAGCGTGAGTGTGTACCATCCAGCCATTGTCTCTCGTGTGTGCTTATCTGTGTATCTGTGTGTGTTTTTATGTGGTGGTCCAATACGAACAGATGCGACTCACTGCACCATAAGGCAGCGCTCCCACAGACTGTTTATCAGTTATTCTCAAGGTAGTACTAGGGTTCCAAGGTTCACAGATACGATGAATGGAATTAATGTCCTCAAAACATACTCAGAAAATAGTAAAAATCCATAGACAGCTTTTGAGAGAGAGAGAGAGAGAGAGAGAGAGAGAGAGAGAGAGAGAGAGAGAGAGAGAGAGAGAGAGAGAGAGAGAGAGAGAGAGAGAGATGGAAAACATGGAAATGCAGGCAACAGAAAGCCTATTGCTCATTACGAGGTTGCCTGCTTTGGTGATTTAATCTGCTCGACAGCCACTTGGGGCCTGGGGAGCAGATGAAAGCACCTCGACATTGAGGAGCAGATGAAAGCACCGATATTGAGGAGCAGATGAAATCACCTCAATATTCAGCTTAATCACGACGAAGCTAAGTTAGGTCGATTCTTTATTTGAAGTAATTTATATTATTCGCATTTACTAATTATGAAGTAAGATTGTTAAAGTGACGGATGAATCGTTTTGAAAAAAACTCCTTCCGATGTCTGTGTTACATCGACTAGATTGAATGGGTAAACCGTTATTTTGTAGTTCTTAGGTTGGTTTGCAGTTCAAAGAATTTGGAGTAATCGACGTTATTGACTTTTTTCAGATACTTGAAGACTTGAATCATATCCCCTTGAAGGCGTCTTTTCTCCAATGTAAAGAGATTGAGTCGCTTGAGTCGTTCCTCGTAATGGGTGAGCCTTAAGGCTGGTATTATTCGTGGCGCGTCGTTGAATCCTTTCCAGTAAATCAATGTCCTTTCTGTAATTAGGAGACCAGAACTGTACTGCATACTCGAGGTGCGGTCTTACCATGGAATTATACAAGGATAGCATCACGTCTGGCGTTTTACACTCGAGGTTCCTCGCTATGAACCCGAGCATAGTGTTTTTTTTTTTTTAAACAAAGGAGTGCAGCTCACACACAAAAAAAGAAAACAATAATAAAAAAAAAGCCCGCTACTCGCTGCCCCTAAAAAAGAAACAAAAGAGGTGGCCGAAAGCAAGGTCAAATACGAAAGGAGAGATGTCCTGATACCCTCCTCTTGAAAGAGTTCAAGTCGTAGGCAGAAGGAAATACAGATGAAGGAAGATTGTTCCAGAGTTTACCAGCGTGAGGATGAAAGATGAAGATGCTGGTTAACCTTGCATAAGGGGTTTGGACAGTATAGGGATGAGCATGAGTAGAAAGTCGAGTGCAGTGGGGCCATGGGAGGGGGAGGCATGCAGTTAAAAGTTCAGAAGAGCAGTCAGCGGGAAATATCGATAAAAGATAAAGAGAAAGGCAACATTGCGGATGAATTTAGGCGGTAGAAGACTATAAGTAAGAGGAGGGGAGTTGATGAGATAGAGCCTTAGCCTCCACTCTGTCCAGAAGAGCTGTGTGAGAGCCTCATTACATGAGATGCATACTCCATAATGAGGGCGGACAAGGCCCTGTATATGGACAGCAACTGTGCGGGGAGAAGAACTGGCGGAGACGGTACAGAACGCCCAGCCTCGAGTGAAGCTGATTTATAAGAGATGAGGTGAAGTTTCCAGTTGAGATTTGAGTTATGATAGACTGAGGATGTTGTAGTGTTGAGGAAGGTGATAGCTGGAAAAGTGCCAAAGAATAGGGAGATAGTTGTTTGGAAGATTGTGTCGAGTGGATAGGTTGGCTTTTGTTGTATGCTTTACAGTGATTCGCGTGTTTCAGGCTCACTGCTGATAGTGACTCCAAGATCCTTTTCCTCCTGCATCAAGCTTGTAGATGTCTCACATTCATGATGTATGTGTGGTTACTTATTTCTGGACCCAATGTGCATGACTTTGCATTTGTCAACATTAAAGGACATTTGCCATTTTTCCGACCATTCGATTGAGTGTCTTTCTGAATGATTTCGGTAGTCGGTCTTTGTGAGGGCCTTTCCCCACCTTAGTGTCATCAGCAAATTTCGATATTGTGGATTTCAACCTGATTCGAGGTCGTTGAAATACAGGTAACTCTCGATTTACGCGAGTTTTATTTACGCGTTTTTTTTTTTAAATAACGCGGGGTCTAAAATCCAAATAAATGTTTAATTTACACGTTTTTTCACTTATACGCGATATTTTATGGAGTGGCCACCAGACGTCTCACGTAACTGACTTCCGCACGGCGCCGGGGCCACATTAGCTGAGCTCAGTTCTTTCCGCGCGCCACTGAAAACAACAATCCAGCACCCACGCTGCCACGCCACCAATAATAGGCGGCAGGTACCGGCACCTGAAACCGGTACCAACGGTACCAGCTATACGGTAAGGTACCAGTACCAGACTACTCGTTATCGGTACCAATACTAGCCAGTCGCCCATGGTGTCCCTCATTTCTTCTTCACACGAGTGAGGCTGAGACTAGGTGCCTGAATGGATATCCTCGGTGATATGGATATTCTCTCTCCACTGAATGAAGTGAATATTTATTTTTCGATAGAAACTTCACCAATTCTTGTTTGATTTATTGTTTTTGATTTACGCGACCTCTTCAAGGACAATAATACTCGGCAAGTAAATAGAGAGTTACCTGTATATGATGAAGAAATGGGTCCCAGTGATTGACCCTGAGGCACTCCACCAGTGACTGGAAGCCAACGAAGGCTGTCCTTGTTGAGTAGTACTCGTTGTATTCCTGTCGGTGAGCCAATCTTCATCCACGCGATAAGATTGGGTTCAATGCCCATCTGAGGCAGTTTCTTAAGAGTCGTCAGTGGCACCTTGTCGAAGGTTGAAAGTCCAGGTATATAACATCACTGGGAATGTGGGCATCCCAAAGTTCTTATATATATACCTTTTGGAAGAAGTTCTCAATAAATTCGTTAGGCAGGAGCGCTTGTTTCTGAAGCCATGTTGGGTGTCGGAGATTACATTATTGTCTTCTAGAAATCCCTAACAAGTTTGTCTTCTAATAATCTTTTTCGAGTATTTTTTCTGCCACTGATGTCAAAACTTATGGGCCTGTAGTTTAATGCAACGCTTTTGTCTCCTTTTTGAAAATCGGTGTTACATGTCTTCGCCATCTTCCATAGTCTTCCGGGACCTTGTAGCAGCCGCTTTCAGTCTGGCACCAGGGATGAATGCGCGATTGATGTGCTCCGGCGCTGGAGAAAAGGGTTCGAGCAGCGTCGTCACGGGTTAGCACTCTGCGGCAATCTTCCCCTGGCTTATCGCAGTCCTGCTGCACCTTGGGGGACCTGTTACTTGGGATTCGGCAATTAGCGCGATAGCCTCAGCCAGCGTAACCCATTGCTGCTGGGTGTTCACAGCAGCAGTACACGTTCCCGGCCTGGCCAATCACAGCAGGCGGCCCCTCGGACCCAACCCAGAAAAGCCCATGTATTTATGGTAGCTTAATCGTGCCCAAGGGCGGGATCTATCAAACCATTTACCGGACCTCTGTCTGACAAGTCTCGCGGTATTCTCCAGCTCACCCGGTAAATCGGCATTCATCAACCATTTACCGAGCCGTGGTAAGGCTAAAGTTACCATGCGTTCGAGCACCCGTAACTGAGTTACCGCATATGGCGTGGTAAGTGGTAGACACTGCCGCGGGCTCATAAATTCGGCAAGGACGATTTTGAGCCAATGTATTTTTTACCTCGTAACGTGCGCCTTTACACTTCATCAGAAGCAGAAAAGCATGCACATTTAGGATCTGGGCTTATAGAAGTGATGCCGACGAAAACCAGCTGAGTACGAAGGAGTTGAAGAGAAATAAAATGCAAGAAAATGTGTACCCCTATTCATTTACGTTTGATTTTCGTATGTGTATTTCTTACACATTATCATCGTTACAACTTTATGCTAGTATGATGCAGAATTTTCAGGAAGATGATGGTGGTTCTCCATTTTTTCTCAAAAATGAATGTTGGGGGTCAGAAACGGGATGGGAGTGAGGTGTGGTCATCGGTTTGGGATGAACTGGGCAGACCCGTGCACGGCCTCCAGGCCGGCTTCACTCTGCAGGCCGCACCTATAGTATGTAAGTCTGTGGAACTGTCCACCCACATGACTCTTTCTCCCTACTTGTTAAAACACCTCGCAGAGGGAATAATGTTCTGTCTGGTGACAGTCACCTCCGTCTCAGGTCTCCAATATTCTTTGCTGTGGAGTTTAATGTCGTAAAATCTTGCCTGACCTCCTCCACACCAATACTCACGAAGCCACCGACTCACGCCATTCACTTCAGCACCACAACTTCCCACGCCCACACCCATCAGTTTCGGGCTGCACCAGTGAGGCATGATGACAATGGCCCCTAGAATTTTGGTTGCGAGGCCAGAATAATAATTGGCCCCAGTCTTGTGATAGCGAGGCAATGCAGCTGGCAAGTTGGCGACGGAAACTATAAAGGTAACATACAAAAATGTTCAGAATATACAGCTACATAAGCGAGCATATTTTTATTTCCAAGAATAGATATACAAGTAACGTGCATTCATTCGTAAAAACGTATCTAATTGAGGGATCACCACGGTAAGTGGCTTGTTTTAAGGCAGTATTTACGTTTGTACTGTACAATACACACATGTCTTGATTTCTTGGAAGTCTGGTGTATTGAAAGTAACAAACGACACGAAAGCTGAAATACAGCATCGTCGCACGTGATTGGCTGTCCAGCCCAACCACAATCGTTGCTAGGGGTATAGAAGGAGCGAGTTACCGAGCGTTACCATACCGTTGATGAATGCCGTGTTTGAAAGATGTCACTTGGTAGCGCTCCGGTAAATGCGAGAGATACCGGCGGCGTGGGTAGGTAAAGATTGATGAATCTTACCCAAGTCTGCACCATAATGTTTACCATGGTAGGCTTTCTAGCAGACAATAAACTTTTTTACTGGTCCAGTTTACATAAACTGAAGGCCGACGCTCTGTGCTGTTCTCTAGGTGCGCGCCTGCGCGGGCTTTAACCTTATCGCTATGCGTAGCTGCGTTAGCAACCTTTGGTGGTAAAACCGGGTGGTAAAACCCGGGTCAATCATAAGGCATACCAGAGCGATACCCGAAGTGGTGCGGGCTGGCAACGGGCATCAAGTGTTCAAAGCAGGCTTACATACAGACGCCTGGGAAGCGCACCCCAGGTCGCTTACTCTTTTAAGTCCGGCAATGAGCCTGAAGCGCACACAGACGCCGGGCAGCACATTCGTAGGGGCCGCCCCACTCTGAGTGTGAGGAGGATAACCATGAGTCAATGACAACCATGGCGCATCCGCTTGCGTGGTGATCCGTGGCTGTTTAGTTACATTAAGCCAGGGGGCGGGTACCCCTGTGCACAGTGCATCCAGCGGGACTCACGGGACCAGACCCTCAGCCACGTATAGGCAACGCGATTTGGCGGCCAGCCCGCACCCCTAGATCGGGCTGGCCCACGGGACCCTGGAACCCTGCGGGCCCCTTTACTCTCCTCTTACCGTTAGCATGGTAAAAATCCTTCTTCAACTTGTCGGACCGAGGGCGTACTTATCCGCATTTCTTATTCCGCCCTCACTCCCTGCAGGGAGGCGCTAGCGGACCCGCACGCCTTCTCCACGGGGACGGAGCTCCTGCTCACCTAGTCCAGTCTGGATTTTAGCAGTCATACTAAGGCTTTGCTCAGGGTTCGCGCTGTGTGTTCTCATTTAAAGTCCTTTGACACTCCCCGCCATTTAAACCTGCAAATGCCTTGACTCGTCGCTTCGATATTGTCTGCAGCGTTCGGTCAAGGCGACACATTTACGCCAGTTGTACTGTGAAGCACACAGCTTCTGCGAACCCTTCGCACCAGGACGTCAATATCATTGCTACGTGCAAGCTGGGGCGCGCCTTACGGATGCGGTCACGCCGCCGGGCAGAGTTTAGAGGCATCGCGTGGGCAATTTGAACGACTTTTTAAGGCGGCGCGACCATTTCTCTTTTCTTATATTTTCGGAAAAATCAAATATTTTTTTAAACTTCCCGGATACATGGTGTAACGGATAATTGAGGGAATATATATATATATATATATATATATATATATATATATATATATATATATATATATATATATATATATATATATATATATATATATATATATATATATATATATAAAAAGTGGTTAAAATTATTGTATTATTGTTATTATTATTATTAATATTATTATTATTATTATTATTATTATTATTATTATTATTATTATTAGTTTAATTATTATTTTATTGTCATTATTATTATTGTTCTCTTGTTGTTATTATTATTATTATTATTATTATTATTATTATTATTATTGTGGTATTATTATTATTATTGTATTTATTATTATTATCCATTATTATTATTATTATTATTATTATTATTATTATCGGCTAATATAATAATAATAATGTTATTATTGTGTGTATTAGTTTATTTAATTATTGGATTTATATCATTATAATCAAATTATAGAGGGGTCAGGAAAAGATGATAATGTATATATGTAATAGGTTTCACTGGCCGTGTTACACTGTTTTTTCACAAATAATTCTAAACCGTTGTCGGATCAGTGTGGTACTTTACTTGCAAGCCTTTTACACCCTACTAAATTTGTGACCCTCACATTACTATATGCGTTTAGGAGTTTACCTCCCTGTATTAAGCCAAGCAAGGTCGTCTACATGCACACCAGGCACGTCCCCCACCCCTAACACCCCACCACACTCCCAGCATTTTCCCCCCCTCCATCCTCTTTCATGTCCTCCCACATCTCCTCCTTACCCATCCCCTCCCTCATTCCTCAGTTCTGCCTCTTCCATTATGTTATACCATTTACTTCCATATTTTCTTCCCTTAGCTACATATGTCATATGAGTATACATCAATGTCTGAGTGTGTGCAACACCAATACTTAACATGTAAGCATGCAGAGGTACTGCAAGAAACTTTCTGGAGGCAAAACATTATATCACGTTATTCGACCTGTATCTTTTATCATGTTTTCAAATGTAGTAGAGCAAATGTACTGGCCCATGGGTCTATGTAATGAATGAACACGCTCAGCAGCATCCACCTGTGGCCTTGGCTTTCATGACAACGATATTGCACAGAGAACCTTAGTGTATTTATCACCTTATAGTTAAATTGACATTATATTATTTTGACTTCGTGTCGTTCATAACCACGGGTTCATATAAATTACTTTTAATTGTTCTTCTCTGCATCACTGCATCTTTGTTTATTGAGTGCCTAATAGGTATCAATAGCGTTGTAGCTTTATCAAGTACCATTTGAGGCAATAAAATATACAAAATATGCTGTGGGATATTGTAGAGGTTACTGTATATTATACATGTATGTCACATAAATAGAAAATATTATGATCAGTAGCGAAGAACAAATAAATCCTGCCATCTAATTAGGCAATGAAATAACATACCCACAAGCATCGATTGATGTTGTTGTGCCAATGCCTCGATCTCAATGCAGGACGTTCAATCCACTCGATCACCACGAATCGTAACATGACATATCACTCTTTAATTCATATATCAAACAATCAAGCAGAGCCACTACTTTTTAAGTGGGCATCTTAGTACTATCACCACCAGACGCCAAACAAAGGTAGCAAAACCATTCTAATATTTACTCGAATGTATTCGTACAAAATGTGCGTGATGAATTTATACCACCTCTATCACATGCCGTGTATGAGACCAGTGATCGAGGGAGTTAAAGGGAGACAGGGAGGGAGGTGGGTGAGAGTGTAAGGTAGGAGAATAGTCTGGGGTTGTTGAGGGTGTAAGGCAGGACTGGAGACAGAGTACACCCACGATCGTTCGAATGCAGCCGAGCCATAGTGAGCCATGCCTGACTGACAATATCTGGGAGTAAACTCCTTCAGCCAAGCATGTAATATACTATGTGGGCCATAAGTGTGGGGGTGTAAAAGGCTTGGTGTTCAGAGCCACCATACTGATCCAAAATAATTTTGTTTAGGAATTATTTGCAGAAAACAGAGTGTAGCACGAAAGCCAGTAGAAGCCCATAGTAGTGTCATTAATAATAACAATAAATAATAGCAAACAATAGTAATATAACATCAGGAGCAACAACAACAACAACAACAACAACAACAACAGCAACAACAACAACAACAAGAGCATGTAATTGTGTGGTTTTAATGAAATAGTAATGTGTGTGTGTGTAAATAATGTGTGTGTGTAGTAGTATGAGTAAATCATTGATGAAATTATTGGTTTTAATAATAATAATAATAATAATAATAATAATAATAATATGTAATAATAATAATATGTAATAATAATAATAATAACAATAATAATAATAATATGTGTAATAATAATAATAATATTAATAATATATATTAATAATAAGTAATAATGATAATAATTAATAATAATATAATAGCATTAATAACAATAACAATAATAATAATAATAATAATAACCAATAATAATAATAATAATGGCAATAGTAATAATAATAATTATAATATCATAATGATAATGATATTATTCATAATAATAATTAATGAATTATGAAATATAATTGTAATAATAATAATAATATTAATAATAATAATAATATTAATAATATTAATAATAATAATATGATAGTAAAGTGATAGTATTGATAATAGATAGAAGTTAGGAAGATCTAGAGTTAAATAATATCTCCACTAACGGTCAAGAATCAAGTGAAAAGATACTGAAACAACTATTGAATCATTAAAAAAGCAAATTTATTTCCCAACAGTGGTAAAATTAATGAAGAAGAAAACCATTAGTCGCTTCTAACCACAAGAAATCTGAAAAATAAAATTTCAAGGAAAAGTGACACAATATATATATACGTTGAATACAAAATTATTTTATAATTTTTATAAAGAACAACAAAACTTTAAAAAAAACAATAATAAAACAGCCCGCTACTCTACTGCTCCCAAAAAAAATCAAAGAGGTGGCCCGAAAGGTCAATTTCAGGGAGGGTGTCCGTCTCCCTTTGAGAGTTCAAGTCATGGGCAGGAGGAAATACAGATGAAGAGACATTCGGGATTTTTCGGCGGGGATGAAGGTGAAATGCTGGTTAACTCTTACATGAGGAGTTGAACAATAAGGATAAGCATAGTAAAGTCGTATGCAGAATGACGTGGAGCATACGCAGTTAGCAAGAGTTTCAGAGGGCAGTCGGCGATATCGATAGAAGATAGAAAAGAGATAAAGAGATAAAGCCTACAGATATATCAGTAGGAGAACGACACGCAAGTCTTGGTGAGGATGGTCGAAAATTCCCGAATAATGAGGTTTGGGGCACAGAGCAAGTTGACCTATCGCTGCCACATCGTAACATGGCATCAATTGAACTGAAATTCTAGCATAAAAAGTGAGGATGGAGCAGAACTGGAGAGATCAGTGAGAGTAGCCTCAACAACCACAGGTTTCCCCTTGAGGAAGGAAGAGAGGAGGAGAGAGTGGAAGGTGACAGCAGAATGAATGAAATGTAGAGCAGAAGGCCACAGATGTTGAGAGTTAATGAAGATAAAAGGCCAGATGGTACTATCAGTACTTACGGTTGTGACTCGTCATCTGAATTGGGATCAAGCTCCATGCTCTGATACCCTCACCAGAAGGGGACTAAGAGCCGGGTTGGTTATTCATTGCCATAGAACGATATAAGTGTTAGGAGATGGTTTGTGCGTCATACGCATGTGGTTTTTAATGTAAATAGGAAAGTTCGTTGCTAGAGAGCTAGAGAGGTGTCTGGGCTACCTGTACGCTTCTTATTAATATTGGTATGAAGTATAAGTTATATGGAATGCAGTGTTGGTTTATTAAGCTATTTATATCATAATAAATACACGGGTTCAACATCTTAGTTGTAATAGTCAGAGTGTGTTACTGCTGAGTAGCCAAAGATCCGTCAGGCGAGAACCACACTGGAGAGCAGTTGGCGCTGTTACTTTCAGAGCAGAAAAGTCTGAATCATCGGAGAGGTGTTGCGTGTGTGGCGAAGGACATTCAGAAGAAACTGACACTGGGAGAATGGACGCCTTGCATCAGGCATTAAGCGAAACTCTAACGGTGAGGAGCAGGCGGCCTCGATTGGGGCGACCCTCAGCCTGTACACATGCATACAAAAAGGTTTGGGGCTGACCATCGGCAGCACAGTCTCATGAGGTAGAACGCATAGGTCACACATGCACGCTCTCGCTTTGCAGGGGGACCTGTGCTGGGTCGATGGGGAACTGGAAGAGTTATTTGCAGCTCAGGTCATCCTGCCACGAGGTCCGCAAAGCCTCGTGGAGGTTTAATGGCGTTCCTGCCGTCTTCTGAGTCTGTCGTTGCTGGGGAGTTCGTTGTCGTACGATCCCAGGGAAGTCCCGGGTGGTGTGGTTGAAGGCCCATCGAACTAGACACGTTGACCATAGATACGCGCTCCTCCTTCACATCAGGTGGACACCCATCAGCAGGGAGGCCCGAGCGTATTGTGACGTATGATGAGTCACTCTAGAAGTGCATGTCACCCACTGTCTGCTCTGCCTTGTACCCGGCCTGCCGTTGTATTCACTTCCATGCTGGAGCCGGTAGCCCTGGTCTGCAGCTTCGCCTGGGTGATTTCAGGCGCCGCCGATGGCTGCGTGGGTGCGCGACATATGGACGGACGCCACGCCGGGCTGAGAGGAGAGTGAGGGCAACCTTGCAGCGTGAGCGAGGCGCTCGAAGAAGAAGGCGCCGTCGAAGTGAGGCTCCGTGTCAGCCACCACACTAGAGCAGAACGGTTGAAGGGGAAGACGGGTTGGACAGATTGCGACCGACAAATTTCCACGCATAGTAGGTTTCCAAAATCTTGTTGGAGGGGAAGGGGCTGAGTAGATCTGAAGCCAGAAGCGGTTTGTGTGAACGGACGGCGGCGATTGAATGGTCATGTTTCACCACTTGCGAGAGAGAATAGACCGGGCCGGTACAGGCGAGATTTGAATGCCGACCGCGGTACGTGCCGGGCGCAAGGGGGCGATGATGAGGATGCGCTGCGTCCCTGGCAAATAACTTCACTCCAGAGTCCGCCAGCGTTTTCCTCCTGGCAAGAATAAAATGTATGAAATAGCTCTCCTCCCACACACAAAACGGTTGAGACAAGAAAGAATGAAACCTGGTGACAAATGAAGCCAAATAATTGGCCGTAATGTTAGATACAAGTGGCTGTTGGGGTTTCCTGCTAACCTTGGTCCAGGTTTACGATTTTGAAGATAAAACTGCACTGTTCGTCGACGCCCACTTAGCTTCTGCTTCAACATACGCAAGTCCTTCCTGAGGGAGTCCGTAACATGGCAGCCCTCCATCGAAGGGCCTGGTACGCACTGGGGTACTTCTCCTGAGGAAGGATCGATCACGTCCGGTCTTGAATCCGGCTGGTGCCAGACTGTTCGTTGGAGTTCCTCAAGCATCACGACGAACAATCTCCGACTCCTCGCCCGTAATTTTATCAGCGGGAGATTTGGTCCGCTGCCAATGGATGATACCAGTGTAGTGACAACCTAACACAGAAAGGTTGAGAACTTGTGTCTCAGAGAGAGAGAGAGAGAGAGAGAGAGAGAGAGAGAGAGAGAAGTCCTACCTTGATATATTTCACGATTGATTGTGTATCTAGTAGTTTTTGGGTGCCATTATCTGCTGGAAGGCACTGCTCGCTTCATTCCCGCTGCATGTGTTCCACATCATCTACCAGGTCTGGTAAAACATACTCCTCTCACGTGTAATGCCAGCCGTTGGCCACGCGTAGGATCTCCATGATGTCCTCCAAAATTGGCCCCTAGATCATCTGTACAGCACATCAGCGTAAATCTTCATATTAATCCTGTTTGATCTCTTCGGCGAGCTTCCATATCTCAGCAGCGAGAAGTCAACTCCCTTCTGGAGCTGCCTGCCGCCACTTCACCTCCTCGTAGAGGTGGTCAAATCCACGTCAAGAACGCCTCACTCCTCGATCCGCTTCACTCATGAAGTCCTGCTGAAATACAAAGCCAGTTACAAAAAAGGCTGAGAAAGGGAAGCTGCAAAGCAGTGAGAGAGAGAGAGAGAGTTATATGTTAATTCAGACCTGGAAATGACGCTGTGGTCTAGACGAGATGGTCTGTCTTTAAACCTAAGTGTCAGATAAGCTCTACAACTTTGCATTTTACTTTATATCGGCGTCACACATCACGATTTCGCTCTGCGACAGTTGGCGATTTGAAAATGCACAGAAATCGTGGGAGCATCGCCATTGTCTCTGAGTTTACCTCATTTCATCTCACAACAACATGGCAGAGGAGGTCGTTCACCTATACGCACCTGAGGGCGACAGGCGAGAGGGACGTCGAGGTCAATCGTGCGTGAATGCGCGCGACTGTACCTGAAGGAGCCCAAAAAACCGTTGCGACGGTTTGCGATGAACACGCAGGGGTTAGCTATTATCGCGCGACCGCTTCCTCGATATTGGCAGCCGCTCGACGATAATCGACGTCGCACGCATGGTCGAGAAAACGTCGAGGGCACGTCGCTATTACGATCCCTCGCTGCTAGATAAAGGAGGGCCCTCAACCTGGCCGTATAGTGCCCACCACCAATGTCCCTGCAAAGGGAAGCCAGTCACGCGCCATGAATAGCCTGTACAAGTTCATCACCAAAGAAAACCCTACAGGATCCACAACTCGTCAAAAGATATAATCGAATTGTGGAGTGCAGAAGCGTACTGACTGTCAGTGTTGCCACTCCGTTTTAGAAGTAATACCAGACTACACCAGTAAAGGAAGTGCTAATGAAGAACAAAACGTACCAGACTGAGTAATTATAACGACATACTGGTCTACATACCAATACAAATGTAAATCTATCCCCTCAAGGGTTGCTGGTGTTGAACACTAACGAGTGCATGGCTGGTCATCAATGTAACGACTTACGACACTATACGTATTATTCCACAATGTATAAAGAGGGCATAAATACCATCTCTATTTTGTACAGATCTAGTGGAAGTCGTATTGTACACCCAAAATTACCAAATCTGGTATGTGTTCGTAACAAAACGGCACCACTGCTGACTGGTGGGTCGCGCGCCACGGACTTTAAACCACTCCCGCTCGCTCGCTGACACCTCGCTTTTTCGAGGGCAGCATTGCTACCATACGTACGATGTACAAAGTCGCTCGCATATGCGCGCGCAAACACCGCGACCCTTGCGTTTGACGAGGGTATGCGAGCGCATACTCGATGGTCTCTCCTTAGCCGTGCGAATAATCGTTACAATTTTGCCCAATACCGCAGACTTCTGCGAACTTTTTGAACATTCAAAATGTTCGCGCGACAGGCCAACACCCGCGAATCGCGCGAACTTTATCGCGCGACTATTGCGGCTAATCGTGGGGACGTCGCTACGATGACGAGCAATATATGCCGATTTCCTGAAATTTAAAAATCGCCAACCGTCGCAGAGTGAAATCGCAGGATGTGTGACGCCAGCATTAGTAAATAGCTAAGTTGAAGAAAGTGTCGATCGAGCTTATTTTTGAAGTAGTCACTCTTGTTGCACTGGACCACTGAGGTGAGTAAGCTTATTCTATTCTCGCACTACAACATTGAGTGAAGAAAAAATGATGCAATTTAGATTTACATGTTTACATTTAAGTTTTGTTGCATCTCATTTCTTGTTCACTGAAGGTGTCATGTATCACAGGAATTTTGATTTGTCCACATTCGTAAAGCCATTAAGTATTTTAAAACATTCGATCAGTTTTTCCTCGGAGGCGACGTTTCTCAAAAGAGAATATGTTGATAGTGGAGATCAGTTCGTCGTAAGGTTTGTTGCGAAAGTAAAGTATAATTTTTGTTGCCCTACTTTGAACACCTTCTAATTTATCAATGTCCCTTTGCATGAGTGGGGAAGACCAAAACTGTACCGCATATTTCAAGTGGGGTCTGAATAAACTGTTAACAAAGCAGAAAGTATTATTTCTTTCTTTTAACGTAAAAAAGTTTATTTTAATGAGGCCCAGCATTCTGTTCGTTTATTTGCTTTGTATCGATGCATTGCTGTGAAAGATTTGAGGTTTGACTAGATATTGAAACCAATGTCCTTGACGCATTGAACGATTTTGAGTTTAAACCAACACATTTAGTCATAGAAACTTTTATTTATTGTTCCAACTTGAAGAACATGGCACTTATCTACATTAGAGGGCATCTTCAATCCTATCAGAAACCAAAGCTGAAAATTTGTCAAATCTTCTTGGGCTTTTGTTTGTTTTCGTCAATGAAGAAGCAGGTTACCAATCTTTGTGTCATCTGCAATTTACTGAAATGTGATTATTGATTCCAACATCCACATCGTTGATCAACAATAATGAAAACACTGGACCAAGAACCGAGATGATGCAGAAGTACATGCGCCAATGCTAAACAGAGCGCCGATATTAAGCCCATCTATTACCACTTGCAGTCTCTGTTGCGAACCGATTCGCGATCCAATGGTGTGCCGACCGTCAATACCAGAAGTTGCTTTAATATATACCGTAACGTATGGTGTGGATCTTTATCAAAGGCTGTTTGAAATCAAGATAGAGCTACCTCCAGTGATTTGGTTCCGTTATAAACTGAGAAAGAGGTCGTTATAAAAAAGTCAGGAGGTATGATATAGTCCGGGATACAGTCACCCAAAATTTGAGGAAGAACCTGACATGACATGCTATACTTTCTTTGAGGAAGGTGTGTTTTTTATTAATTAATTTGAACTTTAAGGTCCCCTGAATGAAAAAAAATTAACAAGGCCAATCTCTAATTCCTTACTGTGTTGTGTAAGCCCTCATTAAATACATCCCGGACACACACAGATCACGTTTGTTGGTACCTTATCAAGTTGAAATACAGTTACAAACTTTTTTTCAAATTTTGATAAACCAATTCTTAATGGAAAAATTCACTCGTTTTTTCATATTTTCACCATTTTCATATTTACTTCACTAATAATCAACCTTGCCCTAAATTCAGACATCATCCAAATATGACATACTTTTTCAATAAACATTATCTCTTGAAAATCAAACCAAAATCAAAAGACTCAGGGATGATTTCAAATACAACTTTACACTCTTAATCTAACATCATAGTCAAGAATTCAACATGTAATTCAAACGCTAATCCCTGACCCCAAAGAACATACCTAAACGTACACTGCAGAACTAACCAACAAAACAATTAACGTTGTTGCACGAGCTGAATTTAAGGTATATCAGTGGGAAGTATCAACAAAAATGAAATTAAACTTTTAATGGAGATACCGATAACTGAACACAGTGGCAATAATAAAAAATAACATGAAATAATGTCACATAACAAATTGCATGTAATTACTGGCAACAGTGTCTGTAATATTGATTGAGAATAGCTTAGAATGTGTAATGCATGTCTGCATAGAGAAGAGAGAGAGACAGAGAGAGAGAGAGAGAGAATTTCCATAGATTTACCGCAGAAAATTAGACCACACAGGACCCCATGGTTCGAACCTAGGTTGTCTGATACATCATGACCTAAGTGATTCTACACGTACTTAATCAGAAAAGCTCCAAGAATTTTTTAAGCAACTCTAGTTAACATCAAGATAGAAAGGAAGTGTCAGGTCAAAACTTGTTTTTTTAATTTAAAGGAGCCAATCGATGTTTACACTGGACCACTGAAGGTGGAGAAACTGTTCCATTGCTTTGCACTACAACGTTGCTGAAAAAAAATTGGTGTGAGATTTAAGTTACTTCCCCTACATTTTAGTTATATGCCATTATTCCTCGTTCGCAGAGTGTTATGGATCATAAATAATTTTGATTTGTCAGCATTCGTAAAGCCATTCGGTATTTTAAAACATTCGATCAATTTTTCTCGGGGTCAACGTTTCTCAAGAACATGATAAAGAGGTAGAAAAGAGCTCTCGTCGTGATGTTTTCAACTCTAGTTAATATCAAGATGAAGGAGGTGTCGGTCAGGCTTGTTTTTTAATTTAAAAGGGTAATCGTGTTACACTGGACCACTGAAGGTGAAAGCATATTCCATTATCCTTTTCAACGTTGAAAATTGTACGGCATATTCCAAGTGGGGTCTGACTAAACTATTGCTTAAGTGGAAGTATTACATCTTTATTTTCATAAAAACTTTCTAACAATGGAGCCCAACAGTTTTATTCCTTTATTTATGCATCGATGCGTACTAGCGAGAATTTGAGGTTTGACGCGATTTTGACACCCAGATCCTTGTATTCAACTTCTGAGGTTTGCGCCGCATTTCGTAATCAAACTTCTTATTTCTTGTTCAGCTTGGGACCACAACGCCCATCACATTAAGGGCATCTCCTCTATCAGACCAAGCTGAAATATTATGCAAATTCTCTTGGAGCTTTGTTTGTCTTCATCAGTAAGAACCGAGCTACCCATCTTTGTATCGTCTGCAAATTTACGAATGAGATTATTGATTCCAACATCCATATCGTTGATGTAAATAATGAAGAAACACTGGGCTAGAGAACCGAGCGTGAGGGACGCCACTAGTAACGAAGCGCCCACTCCATTGATCCATCGATCACCACTTTGTGTCTGTTGCTTTCCAACCAATTCACCCGATCCATTGGTGTGTTGACCATCAATACCTAGTTCCTTTAAATTATATAAAGTAATTAGCGATGTGCTTTGACTTTATCAAACATTTCACAAATCAAGATAAACTACGTTCAGTGATTTGGGTACGTCATAAACTGAGAAGAGGTCGTTATAAAAGGTCAATAGTTTTTTTTTTACCTCCAGTTACAGCTCCAAGGCAACAAAAAAGGGTGCAAAAAAAAAACACGCTACTACCATAAAGATAAAAAATGCTTTAAAGAAATCAATTTCGGGTGGAGAGGTGTCTTGATACACTCTTCTTGAAAAGAGGTCAAGTCACCAAACGGAATATAGACAAAGGCTGTTCAGAGTTTAACAATGAAGGGATGAAGAATAGAGATGTGGTTAACTCTTGCATAAGAGGTTTTGGACAGTATGGGGATGAACATGGAAGTAGAAAGTCGTGTGCAGCAGGGGTCCTTGGGGAAGGGGGGAGGCATGCAGTTAGCAAGTTCAGAACAGCACTCAGCATGAAAATATCGATAGAAGATAGAAAAGAGAGAGGCAACATGGCGGCGGAATTTAGGGTGAAGACTATCAGTAAGAGGAGGCTGATGGGGCAAGGCCTTAGCCTCCCACTCTGTCAGGAGAGCTGTGAGTGGAGCCCCACACGTGAGATGCATACTCCATACGAGGCGGACAAGGCCCCACATATAAATGAAAGAAAGCATCTGTGCAGGAGAGGAGCTTTAGCGGGGCAGCACAGAACGCCCAACCTCAAGGAAGCTGAACGATAAGAGAAGAGCTATAGAGAATTTCAACATGAGATTTTGATTAAGGATAGATCGAGGATGTTTTGTGTTGAAGTAGGGTGCGCTGTTTGTTTGTCGAAGAATGGGGATAGGTGTGTTTTGGAAGATTGTGTCCATGAGTAGATGAGGTGGAGAAACTGTGTTTTGAGGCGTTGAAGAGTTTTGAGTTTCTTCTTTTAATCAAATAATACATCAGGTCTGAAATAAACGTTCTACCTCAGCCTGGAATCATTAAATACCTATGGGTGGATCTTCTAAAAAAGTAAGTAATGTAGAAAAGAGTCATCGAGACGCAAAATGGATAGGACAGTTCGTTTTGGAAGAAGATCATTAATGAACAACAGAAAATTAAGAATACATTAGAGAGTGACCTTCTACCACAGCAGAAATAGAATGGTGAAAGGAATCTGGAGATAAAGGTACAGAGAAAAGGATAGAAACCATGGGATATTGGTTGGAAAGCAAATATTTGTGCAGACCCTATTAAGGCTTGATATGTCCAGCGCAATGTAAAGGTTTCACCAGAGCAGCTAAGGAGATGACCAAGAGTCGATTTAGGAACGCAAAGGAAATCACCAGTAGAACGCTCCTTGCGGGGCACCTACTAGCGATCAGATAAGAAGATCAGAAGTGGAAATGTGCTTTTGAATCTTCGGTTTAAAGATTGACTCAAAAAGCTTTAGATAGACAAAGAAAAGTAAAGAAAGCTGGAATGGTAGTTTGATTGGAACGGTCCCCTACCCTGCTTGGCTTTGGAGCTGTATGAAGGCGTACTTCCAGCAGGAAGAAAGGTAGATGTTGGCGAGACAGAGGCGAAAAAGAGTTTGACCAGACTCAGGTGTCGCATGGAAGCTTCACAATTCTTAAGGACAATGGGAGACTTCATCAGGTGCAGCTGTTAAGTTACGAAGACCAGAGAAGAGCACCAACCATCTTGGTCTAATAACAGGGATAAAGGAGTCAAGAAGGGGATGACGGAGATAAGCACCCTGCAGTGTCATATTTATAAAATACAGGTGGAGTTTTAGAGAAAGTTTTAAGCGAAGAGTTCAGCCATGAAATTGAGAGAGGAGACGGCAGATTGTCATCAGGACTAAGAGGAAGGTGAAAGATGAAGAGGTAAGTGGAGGAGATGCTGGCTGAATGCAGAAGTCTTGGAAGGAATTAAACAGCTGTGTTTAAACACCTGTGTTTGATGATCAAACAATGAATTTAGCTTTTGATTCAGGATGAAATATAAAAGATCATTGTTAACAGAGAGATTAAACAGGCTACCTATTATGAGCTACCTCCTCTATCTTGGATGTACGAGATTAGCCAGTTGTAAAGGCTTTTTTAGCACACAGAGTAGAAGAGAGTACGTGGAATGTATTTTTCATTCAGAACAATGCCTAGCTGATGCACTTTGACCTCTGTGATACACTGGGCACACACACAGAGGGGTCTCTCTCTCCCAGGCGATAAGTAATGTTTCCACGGAAATTGGAAAAGTACATCCTCAGGTCGTCCTGAGAGGAAGCAAAATGTCAAACATCAATATTTTCGGTGGGTCCAGAGAATGTGCACTGGAGCCAATAGGACAGGGTACAATAAAGAGTTTAGCGACCGGAGGAGCTGCTGGAAAGGTGATTTGACAAATGTGAAGGGTTAGGGTAAGAGAGATCTAGTATGTTGGGCCGGTCTCCAACGGTCAGGAGCCGTGTAGGTGCTGAACCAACACTAGATCATTGAAGAGCAGAATAAAACTACAAAATTATAGGCTGGTCAGCTGAAGAGGATGAAACCAATGGTGTGTGTTAAAATCTCTAGGATGATTTCCTTGAAGAGAAGTGGTTCAAGATATGCTCCACTTTAGAGTTTCAAGTAGTCAAAGGAATTTGCATTAAGCGCGATTGGTGAGATAAACAA
>NW_026111145.1:0-32573 GCF_024679095.1 Eriocheir sinensis | reverse complement strand
TCTTCTATACAGGGGACTTACCTACAACCTTCCTTTCTCTCCCTCTCCCTCTTTCTCTCCCTCTCTCCCTTTGCCCGACGCCCCCCTCCTCTCATCCCTTCTCAACTCCACACATAACACATAATCACCGTGCCCACTTGTAACTCCTCTTCACGTGCACTCTCCTTCTCCCTCCTTCCCTTTCTTCCTACCCCTTTCAATCCAGCCTCTTCTCTAACCCTGCCAGTTTTACAGAAAAGGACCGCATACAAATTGGCCAAAGCCATTCTTTGCTACTGAAATGACGAGAGCAAAAGTTTTGGATGCTGAAGGGAAATAATAGACGCCATAAGCCTCAAGAATGTTAAGAGAAGCAACGTGACTTAAATGCACAAACGGAGGAGGAGGAGAAGACGAAGAAGAAGAGGACCTACGAGGAGGAGCGGAGTGATGTAGAATCAAATGTCAGATGGTTGAATTTAGCAGCACAATATTATTAGTAGTAGTGTGTGTGTGTGTGTGTGTGTGTGTGTCTACTGTTAGGGAAGGAAGAAAGGAGAAAGGAGAATAAGAGGAAGAGTTGAAGGAGAGGATAAGAGGGAGGCATAGAGAGAAAGAATAAAGAAGAGAGGAAAAGGAGAAAAAAAAGAATGCAAATGAAGAAGAGAAAGGAAGAAAAGGTGAGAACAAAGAGGAGTAAGGAAAGCAACACGAAAGGGAATGAAAAAGAAAGGAATGAAAAAGAAAGTAAAGAAGAAGGAATACAAGAATGTCAAAGAGAGAAAAGAAAGGAATAAAGGAAAGTATAAAAAGGAATAAAAATTGAGGACAGGCAAGACAACCCACACGGGAAGGGAACAAAGGTGAGAAAAGAAACACCTGATACAAAAATAGCTAAAGGAAAGCAAAAACAAGCCTTCCAAGAAACTCGCCAGAGGAAGATAAAAACATATACAAAATTTATCTCAAAGTGTCATTCTGAAAGTTGTTAGGCACACACAACTTCGAACGCCCTTCTTCCACTGTGCCTCCTTGCGCGGAAAAACAGCTTGCAATCCTCGACCTATCCATCATTACAACACCAGGATAGCGCACAACCTCAGGCCGGAACCAACGAGCCATTTATCAAAAGAAAATGGAACACAGTCTCGGAGGAAAACGCGGTCAGGTCACTTTCAACACAATGCCACTCTTGACTCGCTCATGAAGAAAAAAAGTTGTAATCCCATGAAAAAAAAGTAAACACAATAAAAGCGTTCGTGTTCTCTACTCCACTGCGTCAGAACTTTCCAATTCACAAAGCCCAACAGCAGAATTCTAAGTCCACGCCATAAAGTGGATAAGTTAGGAGGCATGCATGAAAGAATAGATAAGAGACCAAGAACTTTAAAATGACAACTCTTAAGATAGAATACTCGAACGCACAGACACACATACACAGATTCACCGCTGATAACAATAATAATAATAATAATAATAATAATAATAATAATAATAATAATAATAATAATAATAATATTAATAATAATAATAATAATAACGACATATTTATCGACGATAAAGAAAAAAAGACAAAAGGGCAGCAAAAAGAAGAAAAACTGGATCAGAAGACAAAGGAGAGAGAGAGAACCAGCGGCATATGATTGCGTCTGAACATAATCTCCGCAAACAGTCCGCCGCGCCGTGGGGGGAGATGAAACTCGAAAGATTTATCGTCATTATATTTTCGTGCCATTAAACTACAGCGACGCCGTCTGCTCTTCTTCGCGCGTCTAAACTGCTCCCACCTCCACTACTTAGGGTTGTATTCTCAGCGGGGGGCGGGGTGAGGCGGGGAAGGGGTGCGGCCGAGAGTACTGAAGTTGCTTGGTAGGGTGTACTGGGTAAGGTGTGTGGAAGGGAGAATGGGTAGTATGCGAGTGAAAGCTGACTAGGGTGAGTGCGTGGGAGTGTGTACAGAAGGAGTGCAAGGGAGCATGTGAGGAGGGTGTGTATGTGTGTGCGCCTGTGAGGGAAGGGGAGAGAGGGAGAGAAGAGTGCACGGTGTGTTAAGGGGGAAGGACATGTTGAAGGGGAGACTTTGCAATGTCCTGGTGGGTAGGGAGGAGTAAGGATTGTGGTTCAGGAAGGAGGGAGAGAAGGGGGAGTGAAGATGGGGGAGTGAGGATGGGGGAGGGGAAGGGGGAGTGAGGAAAGGGGAGTAAAGGGGGAGAAGACACGGGCAATCTGCAGGGGGTGAAGGCTGTGGTCTGTGATGTATTGAAAGTGCGGCAGTGTAGTGAGCGGGGCCATCATGGGGATGTGGCCCCGTGTGGTGTGGTGAGGGTGTGGCCGCGTGCTTACAGTGGTGATGGGATAGTAGTAGTGAAGATGTGGTGGTGTAAGGTGGCAAGGGCGTAACGTGGTAGTGATGTGGTTATGGGGGTGGGGAGGAGGTGGTATGGTGTGGTTGAGGAGGGGGAGGTCAAAGGGCAATGGTATGGTGGTATGGTGGTGGTGGTGCTTATAACATGTCTTATTTTTAACTGTTTCATTCCTTCTAATTTCCTGTATTGTTCGTCTCTTTCATTTCTTTCTATTCTTACTTCTGTTTCTCTTTTACCAAACCCCCCACTCTCTCTCTCTCTCTCTCTCTCTCTCTCTCTCTCTCTCTCTCTCTCTCTCTCTCTCTCTCTCTCTCTCTCTCTCTCTCTCTCTCTCTCTCTCTCTCTCTCTCTCTCCTTCAGTCCCCATCCTCTTCTTTCATTTCCTTTTCTTGTTCTCTTCTAATTACTCTAATATGTATAAACTCATCTGCTCTTATTCATTCCCGCCTAAAGACTTAGCACACACACACACACACACACACGTCTTAGCCACATTATCCTCAGCCAGCACCACCGCCAGCCGTCTGATTCTAGAGTCTTTTCGGTGAATGTAACGCTAATGTGGCTGCTTGTGAGGTAGGTTGGTTGGTCGGCGGAGAAGGAGAAACTGGGGGAAAAGAGTAAAGGTCAGGAAACTATAAAGCCCAAAGAAATACAAGGAAAACCTTGAATATGTAAGAGTAAGCCAAAGAGAAAGGCATGCTGGGATACTTTCTGAGCTTTAGTGGAGGAGAGTAGCAGAAGAAAAAATAGATTACACAAGACAAAAAAAATGAGTTAGCCAAAGGGAGTAGACCAAAGGGAGTAAGCCGAAGGGAGTCAGTCAAAGAGAAAGGCATGCTGGGATACTTTCTGAGCTTTAGTGGAAGGGAGTAAGAGAAGAAAACAAAGGTCAGGGAGGAAAAATAAGAACACCACAGAAAATAGTGACTTAGGTTAGTGTCCGGCCTCGCAGGAAAACATGAAGAGCGAGAGAAGGTTGCATGCTGGGTAATCCTCGTGTGTCCAGTAACAAGGACAAGAACTGGACACAAACACACACACACACACACACACACACACACACACACACACACACACACACACACACACACACACACACGCGCGCAAGGGGGAAAAAAGTGCAAGCTGGTTGGCAACGAGAATTTCTTAAGCTTTAACTTGGCCATGAGAGAGAGAGAGAGAGAGAGAGGACAGCGAGAGGACGAGCAAGCCAGCGAGCAGGAGAGAGACAGAGCGAGAGAGCAGGAGAGAGATCCAGTTTAAACGTCAGGCCCGGTATATATGCACCTGTGTGTTGATATATGAGTACAAACACGTCAGTACAGATGGAGGCGGCAACACGGACGGACACGAGCAGCACCAAAGAAGGAAGGAAATGGAGCAGCACAAACACCCTGAAAAACGGTGCCTGCGGAGAAGAAAAAAAAAAAAAAAAAGAATCACCTATCAAAAAATAAATGCGCAAATAAACAGAGAAAGAACACAGAGAGCAAGAAAAAAAAAAAGATTATACTGATGGTCTGATATGATAATGAACGTGTTGTGGTGGCCTTTGTGGGTGTGTGTGTGTGTTCGTGTGTTTGTGTGTGTTTGTGTTTGTGTATTTGTGTGTGTGGGGTGGGGTGGGGGGGGTGGGGGGGGGTTGAGACAGAGACAGAGGGAGACAGACAGATACAGACAGGCAGACAGACAAAACAGGGAGTAAAAAAAAAAAAAGTCAAATATAAAGAAGAAAAAAAGTTAAGGAAAAGCAGCGAAGCAAATAAAAGTACACAGATCACTCTTTGTAATGCTCCTTTTTAACTTTGAAACATAACTAGCGATTTGTTTTTTCGAGTTTTCGCTTTGCTTACTTAAATCCAACTACCTCTCTCTATCTATATCTACTATCTATCTACTTATCTATCTATCTATCTATCTATCTCAATATCTATTAATCTAATTTTCTATCTATGTATATCTATTTTTCACCATCTATATATCTATTTGTATCTATCTATCTATCCCTCGCAGGTGCAGGAGGAGTAGGCCCTCAAAACACCTGGTTGGATGCCGCCCGCCCCCCTCCACGCGTCGCATTACCTTCGTTTGAACTCCCCAATTGCAGCCTGGGAATTCCTGTCATTACACAAAACTACAGCGGCGCAACTTATAATCCTACCGTCGGCATTTGAAGAATATTAAACAGCCAACGACGAGCACAACAAAAACAAAAAAAAAAGATGTACGAACGTATTCATCTCTCACCCCCCCCCCCCTCCCTCTTACTTTTATTTTGTTTCAGCTGGGCAACGTGAAGTGCGGCGGCCACGCATGGACGGAGAGGCAGCCTGATTAACATTCCCCGCAACGCGAGTCACCTCATTCACGGGGCTGCTGCGTGGCCGGGCCGTGGAAAGGAGTGACGAGTGAGGCGTGGGCGTGTTGCAAAGCGGTGGAACAAGGGACCTGTAGTGTTTGGGTGTGCTCTGGTGGGTGTGCGCTGGTGTGTGCCTTCCCCGTGTGTAGGTGGACAGGTGAGCTAGGAGACTGACCAGGTGTGTGTGCGTGTGTGTGCGTGTGTGTGTGTGTGTGTGTGTGTGTGTGTTAGGAAGGAGGGGGTGTAAAAAGCTCATTCATTTTACACATACAGCGAAATTTGAGCGGTTATTAATTGGGGAAAATTGTCATAGTTCTTTAAATTTCTAACCATATATGTATCTTATGAAATAATTATACGATGCAAAGATCTTTTAATGATGACAGGTAGAGTTTAAAGGCGCATTCAGGTAAAAATTCAGCCGCTTAGAATGCCACAAAACCCGAGCAAGAGCAAGACAAAGGGAAATAAAAAAAATTCCTGCAAAACACAGACGCGAAAAAACAAAACAAAAAAGGAAAAGACACGTCCCTGAAAGACAGAAACAAACGACAACACAACCGCTGACCTTCACGGCGAGACGCAAAGAGAGAAAAAAAAAGAAAGATAATGATGCGTAGAGACAAAGCATGAAAGCAAAAACTACTCTTTCCTTTTTTAGAATCTTCCCCAAAAGACAAAAAAAAAAAAAAAAAAAATACCCAGGCTTTGCAACGTAACTAGGGCGCACTTTATTTTTTCTTCCCTTTTTTATCCCTTTGAGCTCAACCATTAAGCAGCATGACCAGTTACGAAACACCTCATATTTAACTTCTCTTCACTTTCCTGTTTTATTCTTTCCTTTTTCACACTCTGAGCTCAACCATTAACCAGCATAACGATGTACAAAACACATAATATTTATCTTCTCTTCACTTTCCTAACCCGAGCATACAATCCCCACAACGTCCTCAACAGTCAAATAACAATGGCATCGAATCCTCTAATAAGAACAATACAAATCTACAAGTAAAACAGATCAAAGTGGGATTTAAAAACGAGGGAGTCCTTCAACAGATATATTTTAGGTGGCGAAAAAAAAAAAGTCCATCAGTTCTCGGGTCCAGCCATCCATTCGTCATCGCCTCGAGTTGTTCCGTTGTTTGACTCCTGATCCTGCCGGCGACTCCCACTCCCTTGACGCCGCTATTTGCGTTGGAACTTGAACTGTGAACTATGTGCTGACCAAGTTGAATGGAAGGGAAACTTGAGACGGAAAGAAAGTCGCCGAGAGAAGACTCCTGCAGCGACGACGAGGGACAGAGACCGAGACCGAGAGAGAGAGAGAGAGAGAGAGAGAGAGAGAAAATAGACAGACACATTGAGATAAAGGAAGCGAGAGGGAGAATAGCTGAAAGGGGTTTTGGTGTGTGTGTGTGTGTGTGTGTGTGTGTGTGTGTGTTGGTGAGTAACCCAAACATGCACGCAATCTTCACCCCCTTAGACAAACACCCAAAAAACAAACACACACAAAAAAGCCACTAATAACAATATGCACCACACGAATAACAGGAAAAAAAAGGAGAAAAATCCGAAGAAGTAAGACGAAGGAGCTGTCACGTTCTAAAAGGCTGGCGGACCTTGCCGTAAACAAAGCGGACCAACACGAGCAGCGGAGAGCGAGGGGGCAGTGGGCCATATTCTTCAACATTTCGGCGGGCAAGCACAGATATTTGGCTTTCGTGGGAGTTTTGAGGCTTTCCAGGGGTAGTTTTGTGTCCCTTCTGGTAGTTTATCCCTTCCTCTGTACCATGAACCCTAAAACACATTCATCAGAGCCCGATTGATATCCTTTTTGGGCTTTGGAAATAGTTGATGTGAGCGTTGGAAGCGTCTGACAATACCGGCCACAGACGTCTGCTGCCCCGCCTGGTGTATGCCGCGTTGGGCCGTATAAGGGATGACGCAACATGTGCTTGGTGGGCGGGCAGCCGGGGCCTCTCACGTTACCTACGACTCATCACGCTGATTTACATACATCAACGATATTTACACAACACGGGCGGCGATGACACGGGCGATAGAGGACAATAAGGCGAGGACCAGACTCTTTATATCGCCGGCGAGGGTACGTCCTGGGGGTATAGAGGCGTTACACAGGGTCAGGGCGATAAAACATCCTTCTAGCGAGCTGAAACACTAAGTCCTCGGTGTTTGCGGATAAACTGGACTAAGATATCAGGGGTTCGTGTCTTGGAGGCTTGTCAGGGGAGTTTTAACTGGTCGCTGGTCTGTCCACGATACGGTATCTTGAAAATCCATGTTATCCTACCTCGCCTGTGTGTTGGAGAGGGGGCGAGCGTGAGGGCGAGGGTGAGGGAAGAGGGCGAGGCGAAGGGAGAATGGGGAAGCGATAACGTGCGTCTTATGGGGAGCTAAACGGGCGGATGCAATGCAGTATATCCGAGGTTGTCTGTTGTGCGCCGTGTGTATTGACTCCATCTGACAGCATTTTTACAGAGGGTAGGACGTCTGTTATTGGGAATGCATCTGTTGACTTTTGTGGCTCTGCATCCTTGTTCTTCCCTGGTGGTGGTGGCGGTGGAGGTGGAGGGAGAGCGGTGGAGGCGGCGGCGTTGGTGTCAAAGGTGGCGGCGGTGGTGGTGGTGTGGTGGTGGTGGTGATGGAGGCGGCAGAGGCGAGAATGAGAGGAGGGGAGGGCAGTGGCGGCGCCCAGGTAGCAACAGCCTTCGCGTCTTTTCAGTGGATTAAAATTATCCCATTCAGTCCGGGACGCCGCGTGGCTAATGACCTCGGGGTGAAGGCTGTGCTTCAACGAGGACATTCAGCGCCAGCACCTCCTTAGCGCCAGCACCGCCTCTACTTTTCTTTCGATTCTAATCCATCCGTTTCCTCCTGCGACTATAGTGAAAGCTTCCGCTCGTGATTACATGTACTCAACCCGCAGCGCTATCTCAGGGTACAGGGTAATGTTACTTTTTATTATGGCGCACAATGTTTATAGATCGTCAAGGCTGCATCGCGTGGAGCAAATAGTTCACGGTGTTGGCTGCTTTCCTTAAGACATCTACTCCGTGCAAGTGTTCCCCCCGTGTGTCAGTATTTGTGGCTCTCCCCGATGCACCAGCCACACTCAATCGCCATCAACGGCCCCACTAACGAACTTGCAACCACATCATGCAGACACAAACACGCACACCGAACAGACACAGGCAGAACCGGACATCACAACAACTGCTACATGCCAGATAACCAAACGAGAACCAAATGGAACCGGACGGAAGAGGCGGCAGGTATAATGAGGGAGAGAAACCCGAGAAACACACGAAAAAGCACAAAGGCAGTCACGCCAAAAATCAGATAGAGGGAGACATGGGTTCTCTCTGTACGAGCTGCGTTCACATCAACACCCCACCCCCACCCCCGAGGGCATGTCAGTGATCAAACACGACCCAAGCGACTGCACGCCCCGCCCCCCTGAATACCTGCTGTGTGTTAAACGCCAGGCACAAAAAGGCGAGGCTGGGAGGATGAGAGCGGCCGCCGTACTGCCAAATTTGCATGACTGAGTGGGAGCGTTGAGCCGCCTCGGACCCTGCCGCCGCCGCCTCCTCCTCCGCCGTCACCGTCATCATCGAAGTCGCCTCCACAGCCATCTTCACCACGACTATCTACCCCACGACCTCCACTATCTCCTCCTCCTCCTCCTCCTCGTCCTCGTCCTTCCCCCAAGTCTCTGCTTCACACAAATGCTACTATCCATCCTTCTCCTCCTCCTCCTCCTCCACCACCACTCATAGTCCAATCGTCCCACTCGTCACCACCACTGCATAAATAACAAAACCATCACCACCGCCATCACCACCACTCACACCGCCGCCACTGTCACCACACTAGGCCATATCCCGGACCACTATACACACCATCCCTCATATCACCATTGCCTCCCCTCCCCTGCCCCCATGCCCCCCACCATCCAGAGACTCCGAGGAAATTCAGATTCGGATTCAAATTGAAGCGGATTCATGCGTATTCGCGCCTGAGGGATCAAGACAATGAAATCCTGAGTTTGAGGGAAGAGGAGGAGGACGAGAACGAGGAGGACCGAACAAGAGGAGGGGGTCGGGAGGAGGAGGAGGAGGAGGAGGAGGAGAAAGAGGAGGAGGAGGAGGAGGAGTAATATAGTATGATGGGAGTCTGACGAAGGAGGACGTTGTGAGGTCAATGGGGTGAGGAAGGTGGCCTGTGTGTGTGTGTGTGTGTGTGTGTGTGTGTGTGTGTGTGTGTGTGTGTGTGTGTGTGTGTGTGTGTGTGTGTGTGTGCAAATTTGACTCACCCATTTATGAATTTTTCACCAAGATATAAAGCAATCCATTCTTCCATTCTTTCCTTCTTCCTTCCTTTTCTTTCCTTGTTTCCCTTATTTCATTCCTTCTGTTTTTTTTTATTCAAGTATCTCACGTTTTAATTTTCCCTACTTTTTTCACGCTTTTCTCTTTATTTTCTTTCTTCCTTTCTTTCATTCCTTTTCTATCACAATTTCTTACTCCAAATATATCTTCTTCGCTTGTTTTCTTATGTCCTATTTTCTTTCTTTCTTCCTTCCTTCCTTCCTTCTTTCCTTAACAAAATCTCACCTTTCCTTTCTCCAAAACCTCTTCCCAAAAAATCTCATAGACACGACCCCACCTTCATACAGCCTCCTCCTCCTCCTCCTCCTCCTCCTCCTCCTCCTCCTTCCACCAGGTATCTGCCCTTCCACACGACTAGGCAAGGTGTTTGTTTGTGTGTGAGTGCGCCGCGTTCTGACCACACACTCTCTTAATGGGCCGGAAACACAAGGCTCGCGGCCCAACCCAACGGCGACCACTCCCAACAACCCTTGTGCTGGAGTGGTCCTTCGTGCCCCGACCATGCTATTCCTACCAGTGCCTCATTGACCTTTATCTCGGATCTTTACTTCACCCACAGTATCGCATCTTCTTTTCAGCATTATTTTTACTCATTCTTTTTTCTCCAATTCTCTAGCATCGTTTTCGTTACCATCGCATTCCTCTACCAGTGCCTCCTTCACTTTCAATCTCTACCGTTTTCATCACACCCACAGCATCCATATCAAGGTATCTTCTTCCCAGCATCATCTATTAACATCCTTTTTTTACTTCCATTATCGTTTTCTATCGTCGTTTCTTTACCATGCCTACAACTGCCTCTTTAAACACAATCTCGCATCTTTATCTCCATCACTCACAAGATCACATCCGTCTCAGTATCTTCTTCACAGCATCATCTTTCCACATCCTTTTTATTCCTATCATCTTGCATCCTTATCGTTTATACCTCATTCTTATATCACTGTCTCTTTTACCCAAACTTGGCGTCTCTCTCTATCTCACTCACAGCATCCATGTAACTATCTACTTCACAGCATCATCTTTCCACATCGTTTTTATTCCTATCATCCAGCTCTCTTGTCGTTTCTATCACATTTCTGTACCATTGTCTGTCAACACAACCTCGCGTCTGTCTATCTCACTCACAGCATCCATGTAACTATCTTCTTCACAGCATCGTCTTCCCACATCTCCCCAGCATCACCACAGAACCCCATCTCGTCTTGAAACCGAAATCCTCTTAATCTCATCTACCTTTGTTTCCTCCGACTATCACCAACATCACATTCTCACCCATCTCATCAGCCACTTGGCATCAGCATCCTTCACTAAAGTCTCCTATCATCACCCCTCTTCTTATCATCCCCTCATCATCCTTATCATTAACTCTTAACATCATTCTTTTTTATCATCTCATATCTCCATCTTCATCATTTCACTTCCATTGTCACTTTCACATTTTTTTCCACTATTATCTTTTCTCTATCATCACAGTCACCACAGTTTCACCATTTTCTTCTCTCTGGCAAAGGTAGATCATCACATTCCTGTTTGTTCTCTTCATTTCACCACCTTCATCAACTTTTCCTTGTTTTCATTCTTTTATTTCCATTTTTGCGTCAGTTTCTTTTCTTTGTTTCCTCCTTCGCCTTCTTTTGATTTCCTTTTGCTCAATTGCCTTGTTTCTCTGTGTCCCGTCTTTGCTTTACCCATTTAAACTTCTGATTTCTCGATATTCTTTTTCTATTCTATTTCCTTCTCCTCGTTTCTTCCACCATACACTGCTCTTCATTCTCCTCCTCCTCATTCAACTTCTATTTTCTTGGTTTCATTTTTATATTCTCTTCATTATAGTTTTCGTTTCTCCATTATAACCTGCTTTTCATTCTCCTCCTCCTCCTCCTCTTAATCCCCTTCTCTTCTTCTTCCTCTTGGTTCGCTTTTATTTCCTCTTCCCTGTCTCTTCGTTGAATTCCTTCCCGTTTTCTTTAACATTTTACGGCACAAACTTCCTTTCTTCTTACGATTTTCTTTCCGCTTCCAAACCATTATTTTATTTTCTTCTCCCTCTCTCACTCTTTCTTCCAAGTTATTTTATCTCCTCAGCCGCTCATAAATTCTCCCTCTTCATTTTTTTAATCACCCCATCATAAACACGCTCCTTCTTTCCTTTAATTATTTTCTATGTTTTTCTTTCATGAGATTTTTGACGTGATGCATGATACTCCTTCTGGTGGTCGTTAACATTTTCTTTGCACCGTCCAGATAAAAGAATTGTGTGTATGTGAATGTGTATGCATGTGTATTCTGAATGTTTGTATGTTTGTGTGTATATATTATATGTATGTATTTATGTATGAAGGCAGTAATGTAGTTGGGAAAGGAAGACAGGTGAACGAACAGGTATAATACAGTCTTAGATGATAAAAAAATATAACTGTCAACAAAAAAATAATGAAGCTTGAAAAAAAAACATTAGTGGAAGTGATGATGATGATGATGATGATGATGATGATGATGCGAAAGAAAAAAAAATATTACCATCCGAAAAAAGAAACTGAGGAGACGAAGGAAAAATTAGGTAGAGAAAGAAACAAAGGAAAAGAATAAGCAGCTAAACCCAGAAACGAAAAACAACTAAGAAAAAAATTAACAAAACTTCATTAAAAAAAAAACAGCAACAGGGTAAAGAGGAAATGAGAATACAGAATGGAAGGAAATGAAGGAAGAAAAGGAGATGACTAAACAAGCAGCTAAATCGCGGAACACAAAAAAAGAAAAACAAGATAAAAAAAAAAACATACATGAAAAAGCACACACTTCAACAGGATTCAAACGGCGGTGAAGGCAACAAGCAAACAAACAAACAAACAAAGAGAGAGAGAGGTATCGTAATACATATAAGTGGTGGTCTTTTCACCTGCAAGTTATTTTATGAGTCACCTGTGTTTCCCCTGCCAGGTATGACGTGTGGCCAGGAGTATATAACTTGCCCTGTGTACCTGTCCACCTCCTCTTTCCTCTTGCATTTGTCCTTTCCTCTTTGTGTGGTTCGTTTCCTTCACTGTCCATTGCACCCTTCCCTTTTCCACTTGTATGTGTAGATTAGATTCCCCCTTTTCTATTGCCTTTCATTTTCATCTAATCCTATTCAGTGCTAACTTCGCCCTTCTTTTCTACCTGTACCCTCCCTCTCGCCCTTCCCTTTCCTCCTTTCCATTTCCTGTTCCATACCTTCCCGCCCTCTTACTGAACTACCTTCCTTTTCTTTAATCTTCAACCATCCCTCTCGCTTTACCTTTCCCTCCTTGAATAGCCCCTTCCGGTCCCTCCCTTTCCATTTTCTCTTGTATACCATCCCATCCTCTTACTGCCCTTTCTTCCCTTTCCTTTCCTCTGCTACCGTCTCTCTCGCTCTTCCCTTTCGCTCTTGTATCATTTATCTATCCTTCCGTTTCCTCTTCAATTTACCACTCTACCCGCCCTTCCATTTCCATCGGTATGTACCATCGCATCTTTTCCTTTCCTCTTGTTTCAGCCTTCTCGCTCTTCCCTTCGTCTCGTACCATTCCCCTCCCCTTGTAACCTTCCCCCGAGCCCGTGTACCCCGTGTCAGGATGTGTTGTAGCTGTAGCCTCCTCGTGCCGCCCGCCTAAGCTCGCCGGACAAGACATCAACAACAGGCGCATAATGCATTTGGGGAGAGTCAGGAAGCCGCGTCTGAAGAATGGCCGCTATAGTGGGATGGAAAAGAGGCGTGGCGAGGCAATTACACCCACGGAGAGGCTCAAATATAATTAAAGGGAACGCGAATGCATGCAGGAATAATAGAGAAGGGAGAGGGAGAAAGAAGTAATGTGCATAAACGAGACAGAGAAAAAGAGATGGTAATGAGAAAGCCGCTTTGGGTAAGGTAAAAGTTTAATGTAATGAGTTTAATATAAAAGTTTAATGTAGGAAAAATTCTCAACCTTTATTTCCCGTATTCCAGAGACGACACAGACTGAAATATTAAATGAAGTAATTTGGAGAGAGAGAGAGAGAGAGAGAGAGAGAGAGAAACGAAGGAACGAGGGATAACTGCATAAATTCGTACACGCAATCATATATACAACACATACACATAATTAAGTACATAACTGCAAAAATTACCTATGAACACACACACACACACACACACACACACACACACTAATTTAATAGCCCCTCGCGCCCTGCAACACTCATGACCGTGTGCCTTCAAACTTACGCAGAGCAACACTGATTTTCGACCCGAACTCTGGCGCCTAACTTTGCTCTCCGTCGCCCGCGCAAGGAAGGGCCGAGGCGACGTGTGTAAGGTGAACAGAGTCTTCAATAATGAATAACAAACGGGCTTCTCCATAACTTTACTCCTTTGATCTATTTCCTTGTACTATCATGTTCCTTGTTGTATGAGCTCATGTTTGTAGACTGTATTAAAAGGGATTCTCGTGTATAAGGTAATGGGACGGGAAAACATGTACTTATCGTCTTGCCTAACTTGAAATACTGATATGTTTGTGAGAAATTACAAAAGATAATATGCAATGTGACACAGGAAGAGTTGGCGTGCAGCTGAAAATTTTACAACACATATTTACATTTAAAGAGCGAAATACCTAAAACTAACATGTATTATGGGAAAATTTATAAGTTCAAGGTGAGGAGGGAAGATATGTTCATTATATTTACAACGATGTGTGTGTGTGTGTGTGTGTGTGTGTGTGTGTGTGTGTGTGTGTGTGTGTGTGTGTGTGTGTGTGTGTGTGTGTGTGTGTGTGTGTGTGTGTGTGTGTGTGTGTGTGTGTGTGTGTGTGTGTGTGTGTGTGTGTGTTGAGAGGATTTATTTCTTCCCGATGTCCCTGTCTCAGAAGAATGTTTTCAATGATTCAGTGCCTTGGTGAGTATTTGCTGCTAATCTGAATACTGGATGTTGAAAAAAGCATATTTTTCGATTATTCAGGAGCACCAAACTTGAGAACTTATTCATGGCACAATCAAATGAATATCTATTTTACGATATTACGATTGACTTTTCATTAATTACAACAAAAACATGTCCGCATTTCAATTTCACTTTAATATATGGATGCGTGAACAGCCTGACAATTTTATAACGTGACACAGCACAAAAATAAACCACTCTTGACATTAATGGGAACCTCGAGGGATCAAGAAAAAATGTAGAATGGAAGAGACATAAACCAGCGTGGGAAGCAATAAGAAAAGGAGAAAAAGAAGACAAAGACAAAGATGATTATGAAAAAAAGTAAAAGAGCCAGCAGAGAAATGACACATAAGAAACCTTCGATTCAATAATATTCATGAGCGAACAGCGACACTCCAGGATTTTCAGATTTCATTAAATTTTGCAGAAAGGGTGGGGGGATTAAGGAAGGGGAAGGGGGGAGCGAAATACTGATACGGAAATGCAAAAAAAATACGAGAGGAAAATTGAAGTTTCCGGGCAGTCCGACTTGCTCTTTGGATCTGTGCTCGCTATGTGATAACAGGACGTGAGCCTCGTCTGGGGGAGGTAGCAACGGTCCCCGCTCGTCCCTCCGTCCCGCCCCGTCAGCGCCGCGGCCCCGCCCTCCTCCCACACAACGCTCCGTTTTTGTGCTCGTACAGATGAGAAGAGTCTGGCATTTGTTTGCGGTGAGTGGCATTCCCATTTATCTCTCCATTGTATGATTCCTTTTTTCCAAGGTATTGCTGAAGGTTCCATCCGTCCTAGACGAAGACTACTGAATTTCCAATAATTGGCTGCAAACGAACTCTTGGGTTTAGATGTATGCGAATGTTTTCTCCTCTGTTATCATGAAGGTTACCGTCCCATATGGAGTGTCAACGTCACGTTACAAAGGGCAACGAACGATTTAATATTCACTTACAGATCTCTCTTCAGATGACCGTTCCTAAAACATTATAGTTAGATGATCCTCTAAAACTGCATTCCAGGTGCAACTTACGATGAAATAGATATCATTTCGTGTTTAATGAACAGTTGTCAAGGTAATATAAAATGACCGGAAACGAAACAAGACAATTTGTTCAGATCAGTCCACGAAAGTAAATCAGAAAGAAAATAGGAATAGGATGGAGAGCTTTTCGCAAACACAGTAAGCAACCTGCCACTCTGCCACAATCAGTGTACCTTGCCAGCTCTAGCAAACGGTTCAAATATATTTAGAGAAAGCCAAGAAGCGCACACGGAGGAATGGGGAGAAAAATCCTAGGTATGACATTGAGAGACAGGACGCGAGCATCATGGATAGAAAACAGACATAGGTTGAAAGCATTTTAATGACTGTTATGAATAAGAAATGCATTTGGGCAAGTCATTTCATGCGTGGAGCTGATAACAGATGGGCAACCAAAGTAGCTGAGTGGCAACCAAAGAAATTGTAGAAGTCAGGACCGACGAAGAAAAAATCGAAGAGATGAAATTCGAGCATGATACTAGAGCAAGATGGAGAACAGAAACATCCGACAGAGAGAGATGACGAATATTGGGAGAAATCTTGAACTAGTAAAGGCAAATAATGATAAAGATGATAATGATGATGGTAAATTTCTGTCTGTCTGTTTGTTTGTTTGTATGTATGTATGTATGTCTGTTCCGTGTTCCTGGCTACTGAATCACAACTACTGGGTGGGAAGCTTTCTGGACACCTGTCTCTGGGTCCTCGCCGCGCCAGGCTGAAGAAGCGTCGGCAAAATGTTTGACACTTGGGGGTTCACGCGCCTTATGATTTAACCTCAAAGTTGGTATAATGATGTCTCGCTTCCATGATCTTTACACAGCCGTCAATTCGCGTCCGACCTTGATTACGAGATCCGTCGTGCCAGCAAACATTTTCTTTTTGAAGGTTTTTTTTTTTTTTTTGGGGGGGGGGGTGAGAAGAGACGAGGGCGAATACAGAGGGAGATAAGGCGGTATACAGACACAGACACAAAACAATAACAGATGAACATTTTTTTTGTGTGTGTGTGTAAGGAAAGAAACGAGGGCGGATACACAAGGGGATAAAGCGACTGACAAACACAAAACACACGAGAAGATGAACATATTTTGTGATATGTTTAAAGAGAAAAAAGAGAAGGAAATAAAACAAAAGGTACACAGATTTACACTTACTCACGAATACAGAAATAAGAAAAAACACAAAAATGAGATAAAGAAAAGGAAATATAACAAAAGGAAGACAGATTTACACATACACACGAATACAGAAATAAGAGAAAACACAGAAAAATAAGAAAGAGAGGAAAATATTACAAAAGGTAGACATATTTACACATACACACGAATACAGGAATGAGAAAACACAGACAAATGAGAAAAAGAGAAAAATAAAACAAAAGGTAGACAGATTTACACACACAAAAATACAACCGAGAGAAAGTTGGAAAGTTTCGTCTAGTCGGCGCAACATCTGTTGTCATATGCCGGAGAGAGACAGAAGGGGAAGGAATTTTAGGAGAACCGAGGAGAAAATATACAAATAAACACACAAAACAAAGGTGAAACTTCCATTTACTCCTCGCAAGACTCCCCCGCTGACACACGGCACAATTACTCCCTCCTCCCGCGGCCGGTCACTCCCTCACTTCTTACTCACAGGTATTGGCATATGCAAATGAGACGCCAGGTAGCCAGACCCACACACCTGTCCGGCTCCCCTCAACACAAAGCTCACCTGAATATAAGAAAATCTCCCCATTCCCTGTAACACACACACACACACACACACACACACACACACACACACACACACAAACACACACGCATACGAGAAGCGAAAAATATTGTATCACTTGAAAAAGGAAGAAATATGAAAGGAGATATATAAGCAAAGGTAAATAAAAGGTAACCAGAACGATAAATACTCGAAAAATCTTACCTCACACACACACACACACACACACACAGAGGCAAAAAAAAATCACGAAAATAAAACAGTGCAAAAAACAAAAAACCCAAAATAACACAAACAAAAAACAAAAACGAATCAGATGAATGACCGCGTGGAAACTAATGAAATAAAAGACACACACACTCAAAAAAAAAAAAAAAAGGTGACAAACGAGGTGAATGCTGATGAGGAAAAAGTCGAGGTTGGAAGCTGCGATGAAAGACAGAGATCCGAAGTGAGCTTGATGAATGTGTGGGTCGTGTTTACCGAAAACTTCACCCAGATTGAGAGAACAGGGGAGAAAGAGGAGACCGAAAAGAGGGCGACGGACGGACAGAGTGAGGAGAGAAAGAGGAAAGAGACAGAAAAGAGGAGACAGACGGTCAGAGTGAGGAAAGAGAGAGGGAAAGACCAAAAACGGGAGAGGGAAAGAGACCGAAAAGGAGGGAGACAGACGGACAGAGTGAGGGAAGAGAGAGGGAAAGAGATAAAAAAAAGAGACAGACGGACAGAGTGAGGAAAAGAAACCGAAAAAGAGAGAAACAGACGGACAGAGTGAGGAAAAGAGACAGGGAAAGAGAAAAAAAAGAGACAGGCGGAGAGTGAGGAAAGAGAGAGAGGGAAAGAGACAGAAAAGAGAGACAGACGGACAGTGAGGAAAAGAGAGAGGGAAAGAGACAGAAAAAGAGACAGACGGACAGAGTGAGGAAAAGAGAGAGGGAGAGAGACAGAAAAAAAGGGACAAAAAGAGACAGGGAAAGAGATAAAAAAAGAGAGACAGACGGACAGAGTGAGGAAAAGAGAGAGGGAAAGAGACAGAAAAAGAGAGACAGACGGACAGTGAGGAAAAAAGAGACAGAAAAAGAGTGAGGAAAAAGAGGGAAAGAGACCGAGAAATAGAGATACAGACGTACAGAACCAGAAAACGACTCGCACATTCTTTCCATCCTCTGCAGACCCAATAAAAAGGGAGAGTCGATAACCTACACCAAGCCATGATATCCTGAGGTGCGCCACGGGTCCTCCACACACACGCACACATTACCTTCTCACCTTCCTGGTACAACTAATCCTCTATACCTGCTTAGCGTCTCCCTCCCTTCACCTGGTAATTAGCGGACTCACCACCTCCACACACCTGGTCATTAGGCGCGCTTACCGTACCTGAGCGCCGATTTAAGTCGACTCTTCGTTCTCTTCGTTTTAACCTTAAGTCCCTGGTGATAGGATGCCGGTGGAGCGAGGTTTAAAAAGTCAGCTGAGTGGAGGTTTAAAAAGTGGGTGTTTGAGGGGGGAGAAAATATGTGTCATGGCTTTTTCTTCTTCCTCCTCCTCGGTTTTCTAAATAAAATAATGTCGCTTAGAAAAGAAAATGGAATGAAAAAGTTCTCCTCGGATGTCTCCGTCAGATACCCAATCATAACACGGGCTTTCATCTTGCTGCTGCTCCTCCTCCTCCTCCTCCTCCTCCTCCTCCTCCTCCTCCTCCCCCCCTACCTCCAACTCTGCTTCTTTCTTCCGCTCTTCCGCTTCTTTCTCGGCCACACCACCTTAGTCCTCTCCTCCTTTACATTTTATCCTCCACCATATGCTCCTCCTCCTCAGTAGTTAGCACAGAGTATCAATAGCTTTAAGTCTTCTTTGGATAAGTACTTCAGGGATATAGATTATACTGACCCTCTTTCGCATGTTTTCAGACAGATTGCAGCAAGACCTCAACCTATATTCATATAATTCTCCCCCACAACCTAGATTGCAAGTAGCGAAAGTCAACAATAGAGTAAAGCAACAGTTAATGTCCGCATGACAGGTGGAGTGAGGTGTGGGTGCAGTAAGGTGACAGTTTACTGGTGCTGTGCCTAGTACCGCCAGTAAAACGAGGATCAAGCCTTCACCTGTGCCCCTGAAACTACCCCTCACCCATCGTGAGTGTTAGGGGGATTCTGGGGCTGCCCTGTGTAAACCACTCGGCCTCTTCCAGCCTCCCTGTATTTCTATGTTCTTATGTTCTTATGTAGTGAAGTTATTTTCCCCACAACAGGTTACCAGTAGTGTAAGTTAAGGGTAGTAATTTCCTCTTATTTCTCTTTACTGTAAAATTTCCATGTCCCTTTCTTCCTTAAAGGTACATGGTGTTCTCTTCTAACTAATTCCTGCCGGCACGTTGCCGGAGGGAGAGTGGTGGGAGGAGCCTTCATCTATTCTGTCTGTCCTACCACGTAGATTACTAGTAGTAGCGGTAGTAAACAGACACCCTCGTCATAGACCGATGGGTCTTCTGGTGTCTGTTCTTCCTATGTATTCCTATGTATTCCTCCTCCTCCTCTCTTCATCTTACTTCCTCCTCAGCATCATCACTATCACCTTCTACTCCTCCCCATTCTGATTCTTCATTTCCAACTTCACCTCTTCCTCCTCTTCAGTGTTCGCTTCTTTCTCATCACCACCATCATCATCATCATCATCATCATCATCATCATCCCTGAGCTCATCCACCGTTCATGATTAAGAGGATGACAAACGCGGCTCAGCAAAAACGGATGAGCGATAACATTAGAGAGAAAAGGAAAGAACAAACAGCGTCGGAAAGTGTTCTATTGTTCCCGAGGTTTTCTTTACCGCAGAGAAAATGTATTGTGGTGTTTGGAAATTAACACACACACACACACACACACACACACACACACACACACACACACACACACACACACACACACACACACACACACACAGAAAGAGACAGAGCACTAACCTTCTTCTTTTTTTCGTTTTCACAGAAGAAGGCAACGGTTATGTTTCATGCAATAAATAACAAGAGAACTACTATACTTTCGTTGCTTCTTAAATCGCTTGGAAATATATAAATGGTTTGGATATTGTACTCTGGTCTGATTCAGTTTTATATATTAGTCTCTCTCTCTCTCTCTCTCTCTCTCTCTCTCTCTCTCTCTCTCTCTCTCTCTCTCTCTCTCTCTCTCTCTCTCTCTCTCTCTCTCTCTCTCTCTCTCTCTCTCTCTCTCTCTCTCTCTCTCTACTCACCTACTAAAGTATCTATCTAACGACGACTGAATCAATAAATCTTTAAATCTCAAGTTACAGTTATCTATCTATTTTTAAGTAAGTACAGTATTTATACGTTAAGCCATTCTATCTCCATTTATCTGCATATTTAAGTTCTTCTACCTATCTACTATGAGTCTATCTACCTATCTACCATTCTTTCTGTTATTCTGTTCATCCCTTTATCCGCCTCCATTTTCCTTCGCAAATATAAAGTCCAGAGAAGAGATTTTAGAAAGCCTTTCCTTCCCTTTTTCTAGTGGGAGGCAGCTGCAAGTAATGGAAGGATTAGGGAGGGGGCACAGGGGGCAAGGGAGCAGAGGCTGGAGAGTGCAGGAGGAAGCAGGAGGGAGAGGGGGAGAATGAAATGTAGGCAGGAAGATGTAGGAATGTTGCTAGCACGTGGGGAAGAGGGCGAGGAGATGGAGAGGGAGTGGGAGGGGAGTGGGAGGGGAGCGGGAGAGGTGTGTGGGGCGGGCGAAGCAAAAAGCACAGTTTCCCCTACCAAGTGCCACTCCAGACCCAACAGTGAAAACAGACGGAGCCAAAGAGAATGAAGAGAGGAAAGAAAAAAATGGGGGGAAAGAAATTGAGGAAGGGAAACTGATTTACATTGTGAGTACCAGGAAAGGGTTCATTCCATCGGAGAGAGAGAGAGGACATCAAAGCAGTACACACATCAAGTAAAGTGGGACTGAAGTAAAGTGTGACTATTTATAATACAGTAAATAAAGCATGATAAAGTAAAGTATATAAATAAAATAATGTCAATATGATAAAAGATGATAAAGTAATTAAAGTATGATATTAATAAAGTAAATAAAATATAAAGTATGACAATGACGGAGAGAAAACAAGGTCAGTAAAGAACATAAGCAATTAAGAGAAATTAAACCAGACAAAAGAAAAACAGACCGTAGTGAAGTTTGATATTAATTCACATGAAAGCAAGGCACAAAACTTCCACTGTCACTAATTAAACAAAAGAATACAACCTTCTCATTAACACCAAATAAAGTCACTTCACCGATCAATAGTTACCCTTCACAAGCATCTCTATATTTTTCTCTCTTCTACATCTCTACATCGTCCTCACTCTCACTATTTAAGAGTTCTCACGGCAGAGGATGTAGAGGCTGAGAGATATGTTGTGCTCCTATTAGCCATTCTGCTATCTACCTAACTAACGTGTATTCTTTATTCTAGTTATCCTTTGTATCCATTTCTTTTCTTTTTTTTACATCAGAGGACACGACTTAAGGGCAACACAAAGGGTACAAAAAAAAGCCCGCTACTCGCCACTCCCATCTCTATACTCCTTGCTTTACGTCTCTACAGTGCCATGCCCTCTATCATTATCAAGTGTTCTCAAGGAAGAGGATGTAGAGAACAGGAGATATACAATTTACTATCTATATATTTACCTGTCCAACATTTATTCTTTTCATTCTGGTTATCTCTTTATGTCTCCCTTTTCCTTCCCACATATAAAGTCCAGGAAAGAGATTTTGATGTAGTACGGTAGCAAGTTGACTGTTCCAGATTTGGTTTCATCTAGCACGACCTAAAAAAAAAAAAATTGACAGAGAGGAAATAAAAGAGATGGATGAGAACGAACAAAAGGGAGAAGAGAAAGAGGGGAGGAGGAGGAGGAGGAGGAGGAGGAAGGAGGGAGAAGGAGGACCGGTATACAAAGGCTTGATGGAAAAAGGTGATGGAGGAGGCGGAGGAAGCAAAAGCAAAATTAAACATGGATAAAAGAAGACGAGAATAACAGGAAAGACAAAGAATGTAATGGGTGAAGGAGGAAGGAAAAATGGCAACAAGGGGGCGGGCCACCCTTCCATGAACTGGAGGCAGAGAATATACACCAGGAATACTTCAGGACGAGGCCACGCCAGTTATATATCACGTGCATTCCTTTCCACCTGTCACGGAACCGCCAGGTAAGCTAATCAATGACGCAGAACTACACAAGGAAACACGAGATAAGGAGAATATACAAGAGGCCATTCAGAAAACCACCTATAGGACACGAATATAAATGAAACTGATAAATAATACAAGAAAACACGTCAAAATATCAGAACAACAAAAATATGAACGATTTAAATGGCCAAAAAAGGTCATATGATTACACGTGTTTACCTACTGACCCCTTTAAAAGAAAAAAAATAAAGTTTGTGTGTAGAAAGAAAATAATGAAAAACTGTAATAGAGAACATACAGCTACTATATAAAAATAAACGTAAAAGAGAAGCATATAAAAGGAAAAAAAAAAAGAATATGAAATTACGCCCCGAGGTAAAACAAATACAACATTGACAAGAAATACATAAGAGGACACTAACAATAAATAAATAAATATATATATACCAGAGAGAAAACAAGCACTCGATTAAGAATTACGAATAACTAAAAACAAATAAAACTCGAAAAAAAGCAGCAAACCGAAAACGCAAACTAAAAAAATACAGTCAGGGCAAAAAACAACCAATAAAAAATAAAAAATAAATAAAAACAAATAAAACACGAAAAAAATAAACCAAAAATACAACAAACCAAAACCAGAAACAAAAAGAAAAGAAAAGAAAAAGAAAACGGCAAAACAGACACAGACAGCAAGAGACGGAATATCTGGAACACAAACCGATAGGAAGGGAAGACTAAAGAACACAAAACCCGATAGAAAGGGAAGACTAAAGAACACAAAACCCGATAGAAAGGAAGACTACACTAAACCCGATAAAAAAAGGAAGATAAGAACCACAAAAACCCGATAGAAAGGAAGTGTGACTAAAGAGCACAGGCCACAGACTAAAGAACACAAAACGATAGAAAGGGAAGACAACGAACACAAACCCGATAGAAAAGGAAGACTGAATATAAAAAAAGGAAGATAAAAAAAGGGTGTGAAGCAGGAGAACAAGACCCGCCACAAAGCACGAGGAGACAGACCCACTCAGGGCGACCGTTCCTCACCCAAGTACTTACGAGGACAACCTCCGAGGCGTGAAAGAATTGCATTTTGTATTGCTGAAAGAGGAGGAGGAGGAGGAGGGAGGAGAAAGGGTAAGGTGGGAGGAGAAGGGAGACGGAGAAAATGAAGGCAGGAAGGAGGAAGACGAGCAGGAGGTGAGGAAGGAGAATGCTAAATTCTAGAGGACGAAGAAAGGAAAAGGCCGGATGAGGTGATGGTAGGGAGTGAAGAAGGGACAAGAGGAGGAGGATGACGACGAGGAGGAGGACATGAAAGACAAGAAGGAGGAGTAAATGGAAGTAATGTAAGAGGAGGTTGAAGAAAGAGGGCAATATTGAGGAAAAGGATGCCGTGGTAGTAGGGAAGGAATGAGCGAGGAGGAGGAGGAAGGAGGAGGAGGAGGAGGAAAGAGAGGTGGAGGATGAGAGAAAAGTACATGAAATGCGTGGTAATGTCTAGTCTAAGATACGAAGCCTTGGACACAATAAAGTGCTTATTCAATTTGCAGAGAATTTAACCCGGGGGAGAGAGAGAGAGATTCCAGCGTTTAAATACAAATTATCGTACCTTAAATACAACAAAAGGTCACATTATGTCCAAAGTTTACACCTGCGTTGAATACAAAAGTCCCACGCAATATATAATTCGCTCGAGGCAAACTTTGGGACACGTTAATTCTTACTCTCTCCCGTTAACAAGAGTATTCCAGATTCAGGTCCTCTAACTGAAACATATCTTGAACCACTGTCAGTTAGAGTTCTCAGGGATATACTCTAATTTTTTTACTGTGGGAGAAAGACACACAAACACAAACCGTACACACACACACACACACACACACACACACACACACACACACACATTATTGATCCATCGTTAGAGCGTCGAGTCCTTGGAACATTAAAGAACAAAAATAAATCAATGCATCTCAAGCCTCACAGATGAAGATAGAACCAGAGGATGCGTCTTCAAGGAAAATATGGAAAGAAGCGTCGACAATGGCCCACCTCGGAGCCAAAACACTTGAAGAAGATTCCTACTTTACACCCCAGAAGTTTACCTTGAGGACGAAGCAGCAAGGGGGACCCGACAAAGCCACCAAGCCTCATGCTCTCTCACGCCCTCATACTTTCTCACACACACTCATAATCACATCCCTTACGTTTGGCTTGCCCCTTCCTCCCCTCCCAGACACAGACCGCCTTACACGCTTGTCCCCTTAGAGAGTCTTGGCCCCACGTGCCCCCCAAGAGCTTGGCTGCAGTAAGTGTTGGTTTTGAACTCAGAATCGAAATGAGAGGGAAGTGTGCTGAAAGGTGAAGGTCAGGTAGCAAGACCAGAAATTCAGCGCTCCTCCAGGTAAAAGATCACAACTCCTCTCTCACGGTTTCTAAAAGCACTTCCTACCGGGCAGGAAGCTGATGCAGAGGCAGGTGAAGAGCCACAGAGGTATTCAGGTGCTTCGGACTGTCAGTGCAAGGGATGTGTGGAGCTGAGAGGATTGAGAGAGAGAATGGAATATGCGGGTAGTGATCTGATTTCGACCATGAAGATACTACTTCCGGGTCATATTTATACGTTTTTCGTTGTTCTTTATGTGTTTTGTGTGTATTACTGATGTGTGTTTGTGTGTGTGTGATGTGTGTGTGTGATGATGTGTGTGATGTGTGTGTGTTACCTCGTGTCTATCTGTACCCTTATGTCTGCCTAGCTGCTTCCTCTTCTGTCTAAGCGTCATACACTTTCTGTGTGCTTCATCTGTCTCTCTGTCTGTCTGTCTCTCCTGTCCGTCTGTCTTTTAGCACTTTTCGTCTGTGTGTGTGTCTGTCTCTTGGTCAGTTGGTTTGTCTCTGTTTGTGCTGTTTTATGGGAAATGTGTAAGAAGTAAAAAATGTGTTAAGAAAGAGAAGCGCAATAGTATTACTTGAAGATAAAAAAATGAGGAAGAGGATTTTTCACGAGGGGAGGGAAAAAGAGGCCTTGAGTGGGAAATCAGGAATGATAGAGTATGAGAGTGTTGTGAGGGAGGGCTTGAGGCTAGGCCGCGAGATAGCTGCGCGAAGGTGATGGGAAAAGCAGGAAGAGAATGGCCCCGACGACGCCGCACTTGGGGAAGGAAAAAAATCATAGGAAAATAAACTTGAAAAAATTAAACGCATAGTTAATCTTACTTAACTCTTAGTAACTCCTCGTAATAAGCACACCTTTGAAATAACGCGCCTACCTTTAGAGTATACAAAGCTAAAAAATCCGTAAATCTAAGAAAAAAAACTAGCGACTTTTAAACGCAGAAATATGTAATGATGTTTATTCGTGTCAAAAAAAAAAAATGAATGAATGAGTCCATATCCGTTTCAAAATCAATATTTAAAGAATATTTTTTTCACTGCTTTACACAACATTTATGTAACAAAGAAAAAAAATTAGATATGAAACAATAATGCTTGATTCGATTCATGTATCTTCCACCAATCACTAACTCAGCCTGGGAAGATCAAAGAGTCTTCACGTTATACAAGGCTCACACTCCAGAAAAGAAAAACTGAGGATCAGAGAAAAATTATGCGAAAGCGCAAATAGAGGCCTTTTTTCGCTGATAAAGGGCTCAAGGACACCAAGAACAGATCCGCTACTGCATCATATCAGGCGGGCTGCGCAGGACCAGCAATACCCACCAGGCTGAAGCTTGAAATGTGACATTACCTCTTCAGTAGGTCAGAGGATGTACAGAGGTGGAGGACAGAGATACTGAAATAGAAATAGTAAGCAGAAGGTTAGAGTTAAGAGGGTAAAAGAACTACCGTAGGAAGAGTAGAACCTTAACCTCTGAAGAAGCTGATTTAGTAAAGATGCAAGAAGTTTCCAGTTAAGATTTTGAGTTAAGAATAGATCAAGATGTTTGAGTGTAGAAGAAGGTGACAGCGCATGTTGTCGAGAAGAATAAGGATAGGTGATTGGTAGCGAATGTGTCGGAGTTGGTAATGGAAAATTGAGTCATTCTCTCTCTCTCTTCTCTCTCTCTCTCTCTCTCTCTCTCTCTCTCTCTCTCTCTAATATATATATATATATATATATATATATATATATATATATATATATATATATATATATATATATATATATATATATATATATATATATATATATATATACAACAAAGGAGAGGCAGCTCAAGAAGGCACAAAATCAAACAATAATAAAAAAAAAGCCCGCTACTCTCGCTGCTCCTAAAGAAAAAAAACAAAAGGTGGCCGAAAAGCAAGATCCAAATACAGGAGGAGAGGATGTCACTGATACCCTCCTCTTGAAAGAGTTCAAGTCGTAGGCAGGAGAAATACAGATGAAGGAAGATTGTTCCAGGATTTACCAGCGTGGGGGATGAAAGAGTGAAGATGCTGGATTTAACTCTCTTGCATAAAGAGGTTTGGACAGTATAGGGATGAGCGCATGAGTAGAAGAGTCAGATGTGGCAACAGGGCCACGCTGGGCGGGGAGGGCATGCAGTTAGCAATTTCAGAAGAAGAGCAGTCGGCAGTGGAAATATCGATAGAAGATAGAAAGAGGCAACATTGCGGCGGAATTTAAAGGTAAAGACTATCAGTATGAGGAGGAGATCTGATGAGACGAAGAGCCTTAGCCTCCTCTGTCCAGAAAGAGCTATGTGAGTGGAGCCCCCACATGAGAATGCATACTCCACACGAGGTAGGACAAGGCCCTGTATATGAACTAGCAACTAACACAGGGAGAAAGAACTGGCATGGAGACGGTACAGAACGCCCAGCCTCGAGGAAGCTGATTTAGTAAGATAGATATAGTATATATATATATATATATATATATATATATATATATATATATATATATATATATATATATATATATATATATATATATATATGTGTGTGTGTGTGTGTGTTCAATCCATTACGAGTTTGTTTTTCTAAAATCACGGTTACTAATTTTTTTTTCGTCCCGATGCTACTGAGGACTTCCATATACGATGGTAAATATGGAAGCATATCACACTTGCATTTTACCATTACGTACAATAACAACGATTACTAACAATAAAATTAACGCTAAAGAACAGCCAAGAGAAAGTCGGCTGGTAACCTAGCACCTGAGACAATAAACGACAGGCAGGAACACTTCAATTTTAAAACTGTGGCACTACACATTGTTATTTTAATGGGAACTCCGAGGAATCTCCTCGAAATAATCATTGGTAACTACCGCGAGGAGACCTACCGGACAGGGAACCCCAAAGAAAGAGAGATAAAGTCATCTAGAGGGAAGTTGGTGGAGGGAGAACTGGGAAGGAAGCGATTAAGGACATCGAGGTACAAAGAAGTGATATAAGGAATACGTTTGTATGGTTTAAATGTATTTGGCGCTAGGGTGAAGAGGTGCACAAGGGGAACTATGAAATGTGAAATGTTTTCCTAATTAATCTTGATGGCTGAGTGCCCGGCGGAATATTTAGTGAAGGTCACGCTTACTGTCTTGTATTCTCAGTGTAAGTGTCCAGACAGACTGCATTGAGAGAGAGAGAGAGAGAGAGAGAGAGAGAGAGAGAGAGAGGGGATTGATACTTGATTATCTCCCTTTACGTTAATAACAAAACATTGAAGTCCTTTCTAATTGCATTATTTCCTATCCTCTTTTATCTCCCCTCCTTCTCATTTCTTCCCTCCTCATCATCTCCTCCTCATCATCTCCTCGCCCTCTCCTCCTCCTCCTTTTCTCCTTTTTCTTTTTCCTCCCTTTTCATTACATTTCTTGCCCTCACTCCTTCTTTTCCTTCCTTCCTCATTTTATCTTCCCTTTATTAGCCCCTCATCCTATTCATCTCTCCTCACATTTCTTTCTTTCTTTTCTCTTTTCATCCTTTGTTTTGTTGTTTGCTTCCTTTCCTCGTCTTGGACTCCCAGCTAACATTTTATCTTTACCCTTGTCCCATTTTTTTCAAGACTTGTTATCACTTCTTCCCACATGGCATGGCCTCCTCTCCCTTCTTTTTTCCTTTTCCTAATTCTCATTCCTATCTTTCTTGATCTCCCATGGCACTTAAGCCTCTCTCCCCGCTCTTTTTTTTTTCCTCTTCCAATTCTCATTCCTATCTTTTCTTTAGATCTCCCACCCGTTTCTCAGCTTCCTCTACTCATTTTTTCCTTTTTTCCTATTCTGCCATCTTCTCATGCTTTTTTTCTGTGGTTTATTTCCACACTTTCTGCATCTCCGTGTGCCTCTGCTTCCTGTCTATATTTATTCTTTTTTTTTTTTCTTCATCATTCACTCGTGTCTTCTAGTTTTCTTTACCCTCTCTCTTTCTCCTGTCTCCACTTTTTCTTTCCCTTCTTTTTTCCCCCTTCCATTTTCGTCTCCTCCCTCTATCTCTTACCGTCTTTGTTGATCTTCCGCCTTCTCTTTTTTTCTCTTCTCCTCACCTCTGTGCCTCCTTCCTACTCGGTTTGTAAGTTTGCTCGACAAATATTTTCATCTTAGGTAACGTAATTTAATTTCGGGGTCCTGCAGAGGTTGTCCCAGAGTTAGAATTGAAATATGTGAGAGTAATAATAATAATAACAACAATAATAATAATAATTATAATAATAATGATGATAAATATACATGATAATGATAAGCTAATATAAAGAATAATAATAGTATTAATAGCAATATGTAATAACTAATATATATAATAATAATAATAATAATAATAATAATAATAATAATAATAATAATAATAATAATAATAATAATAATAATTCTCTCTCTCTCTCTCTCTCTCTCTCTCTCTCTCTCTCTCTCTCTCTCTCTCTCTCTCTCTCTCTCTCTCTCTCGTTTATTCATCCTGATTTATTGTTATAATACATAAATTTTGGTGGCCTATACGATAAAATTTGGTTTTGAATTTTGTCTGGGGTGTGAGTGAGCGTTACCGCCACGAGGATTTACAATATTTTGTTTCTTACTAATGTCAACTACTTTCGTACCTTACCTTTGCGATATAATCTAAAAATAATTGTGAAACTACCTACCCATCCCAAAACGTAAGGGAAACTCAGTAATAAGTATAGCATTTTTTTTTAGCAACACTGTAACATACGTTTCTTGATATGCTTATAAATATCTTTTCCATAATAAGTTAAATGTTCCTTCATACGTTATATATATATATATATATATATATATATATATATATATATATATATATATATATATATATATATATATATATATATATATATATATATGATATATATATATATATATATAATTTTACAACAAAGGAAGCTCAGATTACTAAGATTACTAAGATTAAATGAATTAAAACTTTTTTACTCATAAAGGGCTGGGAGAGGAAAGAGGCATATGCTGTACAAAGGGGATCTCAACTTCTTCCAGAGACAGTTTCCCTGAAGCAAGCAACTAACTATGAAGTAATAAACTCATCTCAAACACACATGTGTTTCCTTCCTTTTCACTATCCTTAATAATTGTAATGATACACATTAATATTAACAACAACAAAAACAACGAAAACAACAACAGCAATAATAATAATAATAATAATAACCATATAATAATAATAATAATAATAACTAAATAATAGTAATAATAATAATAACATCACAATGAATTATTTATTTCGTTGTAACAACCATCATTCTGAATATATTAAGCTGCACACAATTAGAACAAAACAAAACAATAAATATGAGGTAGGCGATGTGGGTCTGACTGTGCGCTATCCACGAAGGAGGATAGGGTGACAGGTGGTTATTTGGAGGGGACGCACAACGTGTCGGCATAGGCAAAGCAGGTTGACATCTCTCAGTGATCGGCACGGCACTAATCCCAGGTCAGTGCGAGTCACGTAAAGTTTTTGTTCCTGTTAGCATGGCGCCACCAATAATGTGGCAACAAGTCTCGTCCCCCTGATTTGGTTTTGTCCCATCTGATCTGCGCATGCGCGGGCTTTGCCTATTTTGTCCTTTCATTCACTGTATTATCTTCTAATTGCTTATACTAAACTTAACTTTAGATCTTATGGTTGTCGCTTCTGTCTCCTCAGAGTTTTCTTCGGATTGAAGGTCAGGTTTATGTGATACTCTCCATTTAATAGTAGCTGAGCTATGGGATCCATGGCAGCCTGTGAATTTGGCAATTTTGAATGAAAGGAAATTAGCATAAGATCAAAGGTAAGCAAGTATAAGCCATTGGAAAATAGTGCAGTGAATGAAAGGACAAAATAGCATAGCCCGCGCATTATAATCAGATCAAGTTGGGACAAACCAATTCAGGACAAGACTTACCGCCACACCGAGCGCCGTCATCCACTTTCAGATGTTCTCCACCTTCCAATCTGTGCATGCACAGAAATCAGTGTCATCTACTAACGAATGTTGGTAAAAGAGAATGTCATAACTTGTACAGCAAAATGTGCAGCAATATTTCATTACCCGTTTTTTTTTGAGACGAGTAGCAAGAAATTCAAAAGGTGATATTGACCTTACGGTCCAGCTAGCCAATGACAATAGATGCAATACAAAAAGCCTGCGAAAACACATTTTATATACTGTTCCAGTCACATTTACTGACAGCATATAAGGAGTGCAGTTTATCTCATTCATCATATTTACTGACATACAGAGTGCAGGCTATCGTTTCTGTCATGTTATTGACATACAAAGGTTGCAGGTTATTTCATCTATCACATTTATTGGCATACAAAATTATTACCACAGGTTATTTCATCTATCACATTTATTGACACTTACAAGGGGTGCAAGGTTATCGTCTTTCACATTTATTGACATACAAGGGGTTGCAGGTTATTTCAGCTATCACATTTAGCTGACATACAAAGAGGTTGCAGGTTATTTCATCTATCACTATTATTGACATACAAAGAAATTTTAGGTTATCTCAGCTATCCACATTTATTGACATACAAAAGGTACACCAGGTTATCTCAGCTATCACATTTATTGACATACAAGGGGTGCCAGGATTTATTTAATTTATCACATTTATTGACATACAAAGGAGTTGCAGGGTTATCTCGTCTTTCACATTTATTGACATACAAAGGGGTGCAGGTTATTTCAGCTATCACATTTATTGACATACAAGGGTTGCAGGTTATTTCATCTATCACTATTATTGTTGACATACAAGGGGTACAGGTTATCTCATCTATCACATTTATTGACATACAAGAGGTACATTTTGGGGTTATCTCAGCTATCATTGTATTGACATACAAGGGGTGCAGGTTATTTCATTTTATCATTTATTTACATACAAGGGGTGCAAGGATTATTTAATATATCACATTTATTGACATACAAGGAGGTGCAGGTTATCACATTTATTATTGACATACAAAGGGGTGCAGGTTTATCTCATTTATCACATTTATTTACATACAAGGAGTGCAGGATTTATCCAGATTTATTTCAGCATACAAGGGGTGCAGGTTATCTGATCTATCACATTTATTGACATACAAAGAGGGCGCAGGTTATCTCATCTATCACATTTATTGATGACATACAAGGGGTGCAGATTATCTCATTTATCACATTTATTGACATACAAAGGGGTTTTTACGTTATCTCATCTATCCCATTTCGCCCACGTTTTGGATCCTTCTTCTCTTCGTATTTAATTCTTACATTTTATCATTTGCATCAACTTGTATTAAAACAACTCTTTTATCTTACCATTAATTTACTCCATAAATGATCTTACCGTCTCGTCATCCCTGGTAGCGTGAACCGGCTTAAGTTGTTATTGGAGACTGGTGTTCGGGGGATAAACAAAGGAAAATAAAATATACATTTATTTAAAATTAAATAAAGTAATCGCCTCACGCAATATTCTATGCTCAGATGATCACAACACTCTGGCATATTCAGCAATGGATACAGCATATGACAAACATGACATAATGTCTTAAACATAATACTACAATAAGTGATTAATTGTTGCCAATAATAATAACACTCGTCATTCCACAAGCAGTGGTTTGTTTCTCTCTGCTTACATCACAATAATTAAGTACTCTCCTCACAAATCCAAATAACACATTCCTATAGTATAATCTACTACAATTTCTGACGGAATATAAATTATACCACGCAGTGGTTTCTACCTTTACTGCACATCGCAATAGAAATAATCACAATCCCTGTCCACTCACAATCCTACACTTCCATCTACAGTATAATCTCAGGACAAAGTAGTCGGTCTCCTTAGATTCTCGAATTTCTACCGCTCACGATTAAGATCACACCAGCCATTCTCAGCTGGTGAGTAGCAAGGTCTAGCAGGAGGCGATAACTAAGATCTGTCTGAGTGCACTAACTGATTTCTAGGTCACATTTTTCTTTGCTTGAGAGCCCCGGAACTACATGCTTGTACGCCTGTAATTTTCCAACATAACCAGTAGCCATTGGCTCGCTCATTATGTTGTATTGTCTA